>NC_136409.1:148987500-149022500 GCF_051521515.1 Lactuca serriola
AAAATTCCAACCTCAAAGAAATTGGAAGCAACGCGAGCGAAAACGCGTCTAAATTCGTTCAATGTTGCGATTCTGAAGTTAATAAGAGGGAAACGTACTCCTTTCGCTTCGTTCTAATCGGTAAAAAATCAGGAAATATGATAAGGTAAAGTTTAGTTTGAGTATCAAAGTTACAATTTCAACATTGATAAACCCGATGTGTTGAGTTTCACTCCTTGATATTGAAATTGAACTTTTAAGAAGTGTATCAATTTCAGATTTGCATTACTAGGTTTAAAAACCAAAAACCATAAACCAATCGACATTCAGAACAAATGATTTGGATTAGGCCCGAATGGATTTAATTAGGAAATAAGAATTTGGGTTGTTTTAAAAGACAATATGTATAGTGATGGGAGAGAGAGAAAGTAACTGGAGAGTATGAAAAAGTGTCGAGGATGATAAAGTGATGAGCAAAACGGTGAAGAAAGCAAAAGAGGTGAAGATGAATAATATTAGGTATTAGTCAATAGATGTCTATGTGTGTAACATCCGGAATCTAGAAGGTCAACTATGGAAATAAAACCTCATTTCTAAGTGCCAACTCGTTGATTTTGGGGGGAAGAAACTCAACGTGTTAGAAGTGTTGGTCGCGCGTGTTTTTGAAGACCAACTCGACGAGTTGGACGTGGTTTGGGAAACCCTAATTTTGAGGTTTTGCACCCTATTTAAACAACTTAAACCCCATATGTTGGCCTCATTTCCAGCCACCATTGTACTAAACCCTAACCTCGAAACCCTAAGGCATTTTTGAGTGTTGTGAGCCATTTTGAGTGCTTTTGCGGTGTGTTTAAAGCCATTGGAAGGAAGGGAAGCTTGGTGAGAGTTGGTGATACAAAAAGGAGCTGCTAGATCTCAAATCCTTGCTTCATTTTCGACACTTTTTTCTGGTAAAAAGTCTCAACCTTGCTTTGTGAATTCATAGATCTCCTTCTTAGGGTTCTTTTGCATGTTTTGGTCCAAATGGAGTGGTTGTTGGGAGTTGGACGTCCCATCTGGACAAACCCTTTTAGATCTAAGGTCCTAAGGAGCTCTTTTGGCATAAAGGTACCAACTTTATGGTCTTAAGGGCTCCATGCATCCATTAAGCCTTTATTCTAGCTTATTTTGAGCTTTTGAGCTTCTTCTAGCCTTGCATAAGAGTAAAGCTGGAGACTTTACTCATCAATACAACCTAAAGGGACCAAATCTACAATTTGAAGCCTTGTCTTGATGATTTAGTTGCTTAATAAATTAAGTGGGTTTGCTGACTGAAGAACTCGACGAGTTGGTTTGGGATTGTCCTGATTCTGATGAAAAGGAGGGGAAAACCCGACGAGTTGAAGAAAAATTGACAAGTTGGATCGATTCTTTGCAATTATGTTGTTTGATGAGAACTCGACGAGTTGATTCACCTGTATCGTTGACTTTGACTTTTGACTTATACTTTTGACCAAGTTTGTCCCAAGGGGTGTTTGAGGTAACCTGAATTGTATTCGAGGAAAATATGGGCTTAGGATAAGACCCATATGGGATTGGGCCCGATTTAGAAATTTGGTCCATTAGTGGGCTGTTATGGATCTTATAGTTTTGGGCCTCGTTGGTTTTGGGATTGGGCCTTGGTTGTGAGTCTTGATGGGCCAGAGGTGAAACTGTCATTTTACCCCAAGTTTGGATTATGGATCATGGTTTGGATTTCAGTTGCTAATTGGAAGTTGTTTGGGTATTACTAGTTTGGGAAGTCGTCACCTCAACAACTAGGGTTACGTGACATGAGCTTTAACATTCGTGGTGAGTCTCCTCACTGCTCGTATGAGTCGAAGGCACCAATACCGGCCCATTTGGTTTATGTATTGTAGGAAGACCCGAGGGTTAGCCCTTGGCACACTGTATGAAAGACCAGGAGGCGGCTTCTGGCACACTGTATGAAAGACTAGAGTCTAAACTCTGGCAATTATTAGTTAAGTAGCTGTAAACTAGTTGTCTTTGTGATGCTTGCATGGAAGACCCGAAGGTGGCTCCTAGCACTTACCTGGAAGACCATGGGGGGAGCCCATGACATTTGGATACAAGACCATAGGGGAGCCCATGGCATTTGGATATAAGACCATAGGGGAGCCCATGACATTTGGATATAAGAGCATGGGGGGAGCTCATGGCATTTGGATATAAGACCATGGGGGGAGCCCATGACATTCTTGGTAAAAACCATAAGGGGAGCCCATGGGAACTATATGTATGTTACACGATATATTATGGATGATATTTTGTGGATATTATTCTATTATTGTATGTTATGTGGTATTTTGGAGGAAACTCACTAAGTTTCATGCTTACAGTTTTGTTTATGGTTTCAGGTATCATTGGTTTGAAAATGAAGGGCTCGGCTTGATCGCAACACATACACTCGTGTTTTCCGTCATATGTGATTTTGGGATGAACTCTGATAAATGTTTTCAGTTAGCAATGTTTTTGGAATGTTTGGATTGAACGACATCTGTGTTTTGACTATAATAAAAATGAAATTTTTACCCTTGATTTTTGGGTCGTTACAATGTGGCAAAGGGTCACCGGGTGACCTCTTCATTTTGTTCAAGTGGAAGTAACCGACCCAACAAAAAACAACTTCGTTCCCTCATAAAGCAACGGAAATACTTTAGGGACTAAATGGATCAACCCTAGAAAGTTCGTAGGGCATTTGTGTCGTTTCCCATTTTTCTATTCTCTATAAACAGACATCCATATTGATATATTTTAAAATATTTTTTCAACTCTCGTTATTCATAAGTGAATAAATTTGAATCAGATTTTTATTACGATGCATACTTTATTTGTTTATGAATAAAACATATGCTTATTTTTTTTACCGTTTAAGAATCATTTATATGTGAATATAACACGCCTTACCTAAAATATATTTTGTACATCATTTTCGTCACATTTATATTCATATATCAATAAAACGTGTATTACCTCTTGTCATATGTATATTCATATATGAATAAAACATTTATCAGATTTTTGTTACAATTAATTTGTTATTTATATATGAATAAGTAGTATATTAATAAAAGACGATATGTTTTGAAAATTCGAACTCCATATTCATATATGTAAAACAAATGAATCTTAACAAAATTCTGATAAATTTGTTATCCATAGAAAAATATAACTTGTGAGAAAAGTTAACATACGTTTTATTCATATGTGAATATAACATATGACGAGAGCGATGTAAACTGTAAAAAGTTTATTACATGTTATATATTCATATATGAATGATATTTAAATTGTATAAAAAAATAAACATACTTTTTATTCATAAGTGATTAACGAATATACTATAATAAAAATCAGATGCATTTTTATTCACTTATGGATAACGATAACTGAAACTATAAAAAAAATACATACATATACATCGACACGGACAAGCAAAATGCAACTCTCCATAAATAAAACAGAAAGCACAATACATACACGAAACAACGAAAGTCTCCATACATGCGGATTACATTTTTACCCAAACTATATTGTAGTGAAACTTTATATATCGTTGTTATGTTTTATATTTTTTATATATTTCTTGATTAATAACTTAAAATGGAAAAGTATCTTATGTTCGTTTTTCTTCTTCTTCTTGTGACTCCTATTGCTGAAGGTAAATAATTTAATACGTTTCACCATCTATATATATAATATGAATGTATGTGTATTTGTTTGTGGTTGTGTGTGTTACGATGTGTTTGAATGTGACTATATATGTATGACTTTGTTGTGTGTATCATTATGTCAAAAATAGAAAATGCATTGTTATTTATGTTTTTGTTATATACATTATATCTCTCTCCAGCACATTCATCTATACAATATATATATATATATATATATATATATATATATATATATATATATATATATATATATATATATATATAGGTTCAGGTTCATTTGAGACCATTCTAATTTTGTGAGACCAAATCTAAAAATAATTTTAAAATGCAAAATAAATGGAAAAATCCAAAAATTCTTTTTTTTTTAAATATTATTTTCGGAACTTGAATTAACTAAAAATAATAAAGAAATCCCGTTTTTTTTTGTTTTTTTTTTTTTTGTTTTTTTTTTTTTTTAAATACGTGAAATATTCTAATAGAATATTACACTGTACATATTCTAAAAAATAATTTTAAAATGCAAAATAAATGGAAAAATATAAAATTCTTTTTTAAATATTATTTTCGGAACTTGAATTAACTAAAATAAATAAATAAAAAATAAGAAAAAATCCCGTTTTTTTTTAAAATACGTGAAATATTTTAATAGAATATTACACTGTACATATTCTAAAAAATAATTTTAAAATGCAAAATAAATGGAAAAATCCAAAAAATCTTTTTTTTAATATTATTTTCGGAACTTGAATTAACTAAAAAAATAAAAAAATGTGTCTCACGATCTCACAAAATATAGGTGGTCTCAAATGAACCTAACTTTCTCTCTCTCTCTCTCTCTCTATATATATATATATATATATATATATATATATATATATATAGAGAGAGAGAGAGAGAGAGAGAGAGAGAGTCAAGATCAAATAAGAAGGAAATTTTTGGTAAGAAGGTAAGAAATTTTTTTAGATGCATATTTTCTTAGCAAAAAATGAAATGAATCATTAGATGATTCAAAAGTAAGATGATTCACAAGAAAAAATTCCGAAAAAAACACCTTCATGATTCATTTTTAGCTAAATCAAGAAAAAAAATTCAATTTTATGACAATTTTAGTGAATATCAAGAAAATCATTATAAAAATGAATCATCGAAATGTTTTTTTGGGATTTTTTTTTGATGAATCATGTTATTATTGATTCATTTAGTGATTTATTTGTTTTTTTGGCCAAAAAAATAAGTCGAAAAAAAATTTCTTACCTTCCTACCAAACTCTTGATGCAACGTGCAAATTTAAAACCTTGTTATATTTATAGCTGAAATGCATAAACTCTATTTTCGTTTGTCAAATGCCTACATGTAAGTTTTAGATACTTTGACATATAAACTTTAATTTTTACCAAATATAACATAAATAAATTTTATCATAACCAAAAAACTTCTAAAGTTTAAAAATATTTCATTTTTCCATTGGTTGTGGATTCAAATCTTATTGTGAACAAAACATAGAGATTTAGGAGTATGATTATATGTTTTTATAAATTTGTTGTTCTAAAATTAAAGAAAATAGCATATCCTTTAACAAAAAAATTGATGAACTACATAAATTTCTCAAGAATCATAATTATGTTATTTCATACTAAACACATGATTTCACCATATCATGTATATTTGATGTATATCTGTATATCATAACACAATGATTTCCTTTATAAAAATCATTTCTTCATTTTTTATATTCTATGGAACAAAAATCATTTCCAGATATTAAAAGGTGCATTAATGTTCTATGGTCTACTAAAAATAAATCCTATAATTAATCACAAATTGACAACTTTTTTATGTGTGTATAGGCACCACAAGTGGGATAATAGAGTCCTTAAAAAATTGGAAGTGTGTTTTACGCAAAGAGAATGGAAAAGATGCATATTGTTGTACTAACCCGGCTCATATAATGTGTTATATTGGGATTGGGAATAAGGACTTGTGTGATCGTGCATGCAATAGGTTGGGGTGGAGCATAAACTAAGTTGGGGTGGAGCATAAACTAACTGAAGGAATCAAAAACCAAAATTTCAAAACAAAATCACAATCTACTGATTTCTAATATTTACATTTAAACGAGTCTTTCAATGATAGTCCACTATTTACATTTGTGATTAACTTATGCTTAAAAAAATTTATTGTTCTTATAAAAATATGTGAATAACTGATTTTTCAAGATAGATTATTATATAAAAAACTATAAAATATGATACTTATATTTATATGGGTAAATGTCATTATAGCCTATTTAACTATCATCATTTATCTTATGTGGTCACTAAAGTATATATATATATATATATATATATATATATATATATATATATATATATATATATATATCGAAAAAGTGAATATACCCTTAAGGGTATATAAGCTTAGGTACCCAAACTCACCATATTACGTCGTTTTGTATTATATAATACATTATAGTTGTCCAATGTTCTTATAATTTAAATTCTAAATTGATTTACTTCCATGATTTTTATAAATTACACATTTATCTTCCTCTTACATAATTTTCATTTTCAACTACAATATATATAGCCTAATAGGTGTTTGGCAAAAAGATGTGATATAAGATAAAGATAATAGTGAAATTTCGAAAATCTTGGAATTAAATCAAGTTAGGGGTTGAAGTTTAAGAACATTCTAATGAATATATCAAACAAAACGACGTATTATGGTGTGTTTGGGTACCTAAGTTTATATACCCTTACGGGTATATTCACTTTTCCCTATATATATATATATATATATATATATATATATATATATATATATATATATATATATAGCTCAATAGGTCATTAAACTTACAACTTACATGTTATTAAGTTATTTTTGTTAGTTTTTAACAGATCTTCCGTTAACAAGTTATTATAATTTACAAGAATATTGGTCCCTATGATTTCAATTTCTTTCATGGTTGGTCCCATACCAGCATAGTTCATCACTGATGTCACCACCGTTCAATTCCGCCAACCACCACCCTTCACCTTGGGCAACTCAATCAACTATTATACTCAACCTTTCTCTTACATCTACTTCACATACATCATATTTCTCTCTCTCTCTCTCTCTATATATATATATATATATATATATATAACCTCATTCTTCTTCCTGCTTCTATCTCCTTCAAGAACACTAATCACTAATTACAATGGAAGGAAGTTCCACCGATTATCAAAGCACAACAACAGAAACAACTTCAACAGTTACAACACCGGTGACTACGCCTCCACTGATCGGCAGTGGGGGCAACATGGTTCTTGACACCGATGAAACGGGGTTGGAAGCTAGTTTCTTAAATTCTCATTCAAAAGTTGAGATCGTCGATATGTTGAGGAAACACACATACAATGATGAGCTAGAACAAAGTAAGAGAAGTTGCAACTTAAACAAAACCCCTTTTACAAACGGGTTTAGATCGGATGACAACTTGGTCAACGCTCGAGAACAACTTTTTGAGAAGACAGTCACCCCCAGCGACGTTGGAAAATTGAACCGGTTAGTGATACCAAAGCAGCATGCAGAGAAGGACTTCCCATTGCAAAGCGGAAGCACTTCCAAAGGAGTTCTTTTACATTTCGATGACATCAGGATGAAAGTATGGAGATATCGTGATTTCGTTGCTCGTACTTGAATAGTAGCCAGAGCTACATTTTAACCAAAGGTTGGAGCCGATTCGTGAAGGAAAAGAACTTAAAAGCTGGTGACATTGTGAGCTTTCAGAGATCCACAGGTTCAGACAAGCAACTTTACATTGACTGAAAGACAAAAAAACAGGCCAGGTAGCTCCAATATTCAAGAACAAGCAACTTTACAACATGTTCAACAACGGTAGTGGTGCAGGTGACGAACGATGCTAGTAAAGGACCAACCACAAAAGAAATTGAAATCATAGAGACCATTTTTGTAAATTATAACAACTGGTTAACGGAAGATCTGTTAAAAACTAACAAAAATGACTTAATAGACATGTAATTTGTCAGTTTAATGACCTATTGAGCAAAAAAAAAAAAAAAACTTTAGTGACTAAATAGGATAAATGGCGATAGTTAAATGGGCTATAGTGACATTTACCATATTTATATTACAAAACATATTGTTACCACTACTAGAAAAACAACCTTTTACGACGCGCAATGTGTGTCGTAAAACGCTCAGACGACGCGCAAATGCGTGTCAAGGAAGGCCCTGTCATAATGAGAGACACGCTTTTGCGCGTCGTCTATTTACGATGCGCAATTACGACACGCATTTACGATGCACGTTTACGACACGCATTGTGTGTCAAGGAAGGCCCTGTCATAAAGTAAGATGACACGCATTTGCGTGTCGTGACCTTACGACGCGCGTTTAGGACACACATTGTCCCTGTCATGAACTTCAACAACCATTTACGATATACATTTACGACACGTTTTTACGATACTCATTTACACATAATACAAAATATGGAAACAAATATATACCAAAACAATCAATTTCATATAACAACATCATTTCAAAAAATAGTGATACATTGGTATTAAGGTGATCTGATTGTATGTTGCTATTAAGAGGTTTTCCCTAACTATATAACCTAATACTACATTTACGCATAATACAAAAATATGGAGAAAAATATATACCAAAACAATCAATTTCATCTAATAACATCATGTCAAAAAAATGTAATACAATGGTATTAAGGGGACATGATTGTACGTTGCTATTAAGAGGTTTTCCCTAACTATTAAGGAACACCTTCTTGTTTCTGCTTCTTATTGCTATTCTTCTTCTGTTTCCACATGATACTTGTTTTCATCGTCAACAAATTAGTATTCAAAAAGGCTTCAAGCATCATCTATCTATGTTATCAAATATCAAAATTTAATACACATGTAGTAAAATACATTTTGCCAAGAATCCAGGCTTCAATACAGCCCATACATGTATAAAATATTTAAACAAGAAGCATGTAAGATTTTTCAGCTATTTAGACACCTCCAATCCACTGTAAAATTTAAATACACTCAGAATAAATAAATAAATATAAAAACATAGTTGAGGATTCATGATCAAATAATAATTGAACACTTTGTAAACAGACTGCATAATAATAAGAACTTATTGTAATTAACTACTATGTGATCAAATGGGTATATATGGAAATACGAAAATATAAACATGTTGATTAAAAGTAAGTACCTTGATAGCAATTATATGGCAGCTGAATCTTTAAGGACAATATCGTCTTTTACCACCTCTATAGTGAAAGAGATTCTATCATTATCGGTTTCAGTACACATGGCTGATTTTTTTTATTTCACTAGATGCATTTTTAGTGTCTCGGGTGTTACCAAGGGATCAAGAAGAGGCCGAATACTCTGAAAAATTCCATCTTTATCATATCCAGAATCCACAAGAATCGCCCCAGCTAGAGACTCTATCACATCTCCAAGTACCTATTTACAGTAATACCCCCGAACAAAAAGTAAACTACATGCAACAAAATGTAACATAAAGTTATAAAAAGAACACTAACCAAACGAAAACTTGTCTCGGACTCCCATCCGAAAGTACTTTTCAAGGACAACTGGTCAAATTCATGAACATCTACATTTGGCATATTATGACATAAATGCATCTTTTTCAGATTCATAGCAATCATCCACGAGTTGAAGTCTCGAAGAAATCCGGGGAAGAAGTTTAAGAAGGTTCGGGAGCTACGTCCCTCTCTCATGAAAGATTGTCTCTCCGACTCCTACACTGCTTGTTTATGAAAAAATAACAATAATAATAATCATAACATTTTTGATGTAAATTATATTTTTTATCCAAAAAGTTTAGCTGGTTTTTGCAATTTTGGTCTTTATTATGATGTTTGCTAACAACTTTGGTCCTTGAGCTTGTAACACCTCGATCCTCAGGTATTAATTAATTAAGAATTTCTGGATAAAGCTCTACTCGATGAGTTGGTCGACCTACTCGTCGAGTAGCAGCGGGGTGAGAACGCGTGATTAGTGACCTACTCGGCGAGTCCATTATTGGGACTCGGCGAGTAGGAGCTGGCAGATGAAACCCTAAATCCCGGGGTTTGCACCCCTATTTAAAGGAGCCTCAGGCTCCTTTGGGACTCCTTACAGTCTCTGAGAGCCCTTGAAACCCTAATTCGTGTGTGTGTGCCTTGGTGTGGGTTTGAAGCTTGGAAAAGAGGATCTTGGAGGAAGGAGGCTTAGAGTGCAAAGGAAATTGAAGCAAGAAAGGAGTGGGAAGCGGGTTTCGCCTCAACCAACATCGTTTGAAGGTATCAAAGTACCATTCTTACTTCCTTTTCTTCCCTTTGGTTGATTCTAGGGCTTTTTATGGATTTTCAAGTTGGGATGTTGAGCTATGGGTTAGATCTGAAGTTGTAACTTCAGATATGGACCCTCCTTGGATGATTGAGTCGTAAAGTTGTTGGATTGGTTGTGGTTGGAGTCCCTCTTGGACTAGAAGCTCCATTAAGAACTTGAAATAGACATTTGGAGCCTTTATAGCCATGCATGCACGTAAAATTTGCAACTTTACGTGGTAAGTGTGCCCTAGAGGCTTTGATCTGTGATTTGGAGCCGCTGCATAGCTCAAAAAAAGTCTGTATGGAAAGAGAGCTGGATGGACTCGATGAGTCTCAAGGATGACTCAGCGAGTCACATGAAGATGGTCATTGAACTCGGCGAGTTGGATGAACAACTCGACGAGTCCGATGAAGATCACCATAAAACTCGATGAGTTGAAGAACAACTCGGCGAGTCGGATGGCTTTTCCCTTGGATAGGCACGCGTGTGTACCCGTCGAGTTGCGAGGAGGAAACTCGACGGGTGGCCCTTAAGGATTGATCGGGATTCGAAGGAACTCGACAAGTCACTCCGATGACTCGGCGAGTTGGAATGTGCTCCATGGTCTCGGCGAGTGGTCGAGTGCACTCAACGATTTGAGGTCAACATGGAATGTTGACCTTGACTGAGGACTCTGACCTTGATCAGGAATTACTAAGGGTTTATGGGGTATCTCATAAGAGTAAGAACTTATGAGTATATTGTGCTATGGTTATAGGTGGTGGAGTCGGTGTCAAGTGATCCGATAGTTGGAGTTTGCATTTCAATCGACACCTGCGAGGTGAGTTATCCTCACTATATCGACAGGTTCTACGGCACCAAGGCCGACCCTTTATAATTTACATCCTAATTTAGGATGGTTGCTTTGTTATTGCCATGCTAGATTTCATCATGGTTTAGGATGGGTGTTATGTTATTGCTTTGTTAGAAACCATCCTGTTTAGGACGGTTGTTATACTAGAGACTGGTTAGATCGGTTGTTATGGTATGCTACATATGATTTTGATCTATTAGTTCGGAATCAGGATAGACAGTATGTTATGCTTTTATGATCCGTAAGGATTGGTATGTTAGTGGCCTGTTAGGTCGATACTCTAGTTACGAGTGAAACTCTATGATTGATGGTCAATGAGATAGATATGTTTTCTATGTGTATATGTTAGTATATGATAGTATGTGTCCATGGTTAGTTGCTTGTTGGTTGGGTTGAGGCAGTCCTGCTTTGTGCTGAAGGCCAACACACCCTCTGAGCGATCCGGGGAGACTGTAGGCCCACGCGGCGGACCAGTCTGTTGGATTAATGTCTAAGTCCATAACTATATTTGGTACGTACTTGACCCAACCCGGCATGGTCCATTTAGGTTGCACTTCACCGGCACAATTTATATGGATAGTATTTTGAGAATAGTATATTTATGATTTATATTAATATATTATAAGTTCTAATATATTAATATAATCATATTATTTAATTAATATTGATCAAGAATTAATTTATAATTAATTAAGTGATCAAAATGAACTAATTAAATATGGACTCTTAGATATATATGTGTAGTGGGCCAAGTTCATTTAGGTTGGGCTAAGTCTTCATGGATAGTCCATGGAGCTTTAACCCATGGATCCTAGGAAATGAAAGGTCATGGGTATTAGGGTTTAACCCTAATCCTCCACACTATATAAAGATGTCCTTGGTTGGTGAAATGGGAACAAGTGTGGGTACACTAAGAGGGCTAGCCAATTTCACTAGAGAGAACCAAGTATCCATATTCTCTAAAGACTTCCAAGGTGTTTTGGTGATTTGTGATTCCATTTGAGGCTTCCACACTATTGGGGCTAAGCTCTTAAAGCTTAAAGACATCAAGCTACACCAAAAGGTATGTCATCTAACTAGTCTTTGTAGTATAGTTACCTCATAGTATGCTAGTTAGGATTAAAGCCTTGGAAAGTTCTTATTTGCATGTATAATAGAGAAAACATAGATCCAAGGTTTATAGGGTTGCATGTACACCATAGGAGTGTTAGAATGCTCAAAACTCAACACAGTCATGCCGAAGGCTCGGGATAGATTCAGATAGACTGTAGCCCAGTAAGGAGGACCAGTCCGGCCGATGGCCCAGTATGTATGTTGTTTGATTGATCGTTATGGCTATGGCTTTTGCCAGTTTGGTATCGGTATTTTGGGGGTAGCTCACTAAGCCATCGGGCTTACAGTTTTCAGTTTATTGTTTCAGGTACATCAGGAGAGCGAGGGAAGGCGAAGGCGTGACTGTACCGCTCCTCATCCTCATGATCTATTTTGGGACACTCTGATTATAAATGAATTGGAAATGTTTTGTAAAAACAATTACTATTTGACTCTTTTGTTAGTATTAAAAGTTTAAATTTGGCGTAAATTTTATGGGTGTTACAGAGTTGTTAATTCTAACTCTGAGATTTTGATTTTTTTTTTTCGAAATTACCATTTTGCCCTTGGACTAATGTATATAAAAAATAGCATACCCAAAAGGATCAAATTGGTAACTTTTCACTTATTTTTAAATAACGCTTAATACAATTTATATTGCTTTCTTAATTTTGGTCCAGGGGCAAAATGGTCAGTTTGAATAAACTAACAACTTTAACAATCTAAGGACCAAAAACATTTGTAACATCCCAAAATTCAAGGCCAAAAATTTCATTTTTAAATAAGTTATTACATAAAACCATCAGTATAAAAACATTCATTATAATATCCCGTGACAAACCAAAGTGTCGGTAACCAAAACATATTATCATAAAACCATATCAGAGTGTAATCCCAAAGATCTCATGTGTGGAAAACATAGTGTGATGCGCTGCGATCGAGCCGACTCCTTTCCTTGAAAACAAAATACCAGAAACCAAAACTAAAAACCATAAGCACGAAGCTTAGTGAGTTCCCCAGATACCACATACCATACAAACCAACTGATCCATACATGCCATACATAGCCAAGAGCCATACATAACCAACATATCCATAATCAGGTAAGGGGCTATGTGCCAAACATAGTCTTGCCAAGGTGCTATGTTCCAAACATAGTCTTGTGGTTATGCCATGGGCCGCACGTGGTCTTCCTGGTCAAGCCTGGGCCCACTCCCCGGGTCTTACAGACAGGTGCCAAGGGCCACCCCCTGGTATTTCATGCAAGTATCACAAAGACAACTATACATACTACTCTACTAGGCTACTCCGCATATAGTGTGCCAGGAGCCACCTCCTGATCTTTCATACACAATGACATATAGTGCGCCAGGAGCCACCTCCTGGTCTTTCATACATATTGCCTAGGGCTAACCCCCGGGTCTTCCTATCATACATAAAAACATACTGTGTGCTAGGATCCACCTCCTGGTCTTTCATGCATAATGCCTAGGGCTAACCCTCGGGTCTTCTTAGCATACATAAACTAAATGGGTCGACATTGGTGCCTTAGACCCATACAAACAGTGAGGAGACTCACCTCGCACTGCTGGACTTTGCTGATAAACCCCCGGCTGCTGTCCGACAACTCTCTGAACCGCTGCCCCACTAGCTCCTCAAGCTACCAATATCAATATAACACTTAGTTTCAAATTGAACTCTAGAAGTCAAACTAAGTCAACTCTGGTCAAAGTCAAAGTCCTGGTCAAAGTCAACCTTCCAGGTCAACCCTACTCGCCGAGTTCATAAGCTCAGAATCCTTTCATTCGCGACTCGACTCATCGAGTCAACCCCTGACTCTCCGAGTCAACCGATTTCCAAGTCCTGACCTGTCCAACTCACTGAGTCCCCACTCGACTCACTGATCTGAGTCTTAACTTGAAGGGTTTGGGGTTTCGCGACTTGACTCGCCGAGTCCAAGAACAGACTCGTCGAGTCCAAGGCAATCTTCAACAGACTTACCGAGTTGTTCATCCAACTCGTCGAGTTCATCCCCATCTTCATACTACTCGCCGATTCCACTCAAAGGACTCACTGAGTCGCTTCAGTTCTTAATCCATACAATGGCTTTTCGAGCCATGCTGGTGCTCCAAACTGTATATCCATCCTTCTAAAGCCTAATCCTCACATAAAGTTGCAAACTTTACGTGTAGCTAAGGAGATCTAGGCACAAAACACTCAAAACTAGGGTTTATGGCAACCAAGCTTCATCAACACACCAAAGACTGCAACTTTATGGTTCTCTAGGCCAAGACACACCTGGATCTGAAGTAGCAACTTCATATTTGGACTTCTAACTCGAATTGGCTCTTAATCATGCCATAAAAGCCCCAAATCTCATATTAAAGGTAGATCTATATGCAAAAGAGTGAAGGTAACGACTTATTACCTTCAAATGCTCTGAAAAGTCCCACCAACTCTAGATCTACTGCCAATCCTTGAATCCCCAATGATTCGCTTCTTCCTTCTTCCTTCAAATCACCCAAAATGTCAAGAAAGCTTGAATGTGCAACAATGGACGCTTAGGGTTTCGTATTCTAGATAAGAGATGTAACGCCTGTGTTTCGGGCTTGCCACTTTTAGCAATATAATAGTCTAGGTTAACCTTTGTAACCCGTCGTGAGATAATAATAATGTATTATTTGAGTATTATGTGTTTTGTGCTTAATTGCTTAATTATGTGGTTTGATTAATTAAGAATAAAAATAAGCGTCAAAATTTAAGTGTAAAATAAACTTAATATATTTGGTTACTGTTGTAGTAGTTGAATCGAGGTTTCCGAATATATATATAGAACGCCCAAATCTGACTTCGTATGAGGAAGTTATGATTTATTGAAGTTCCGGCTTAGCGATATACAGCCTGTTTTACTCGATTTGAGATCGAGCGGTTGTTAGCCGAAGCAATCTAAATGAGAATCGAAGATCTCATTGTTGGTATTGAAACGATAAAAAGTTAGGCGAGAACGGACGTCAAACGAAGAAGTTATGAATTTATAACGAAGTTTTTCTGTCGCGGCCTATTAAAAATAAATAATAAAAATAAAGTCGAAATTAGCCGACGGAGTCTAAACGAAAGTTGTAGAGCATAGTCTCACCTTCGCGTGGATATAAAGAACGTCGAAAACGGAGTTCGTATGAAGAAGTTATGAATTTCCGAAGTTTATTAATCATTTTGTATTTATTTTTAATTCAAAATTCGGAAGCATTATCCGAAGGAGTCACCGATCTGATCCGAGGTACGCCCCGCGTACTCGAGTACGCCCAGCGTACTCCGAGGGATGTCGACACTCGCACTCGAGCACTTCGGATACGTAAGCAATGACGTTTTGGGCAGTACGCCCCGCGTACTCCGAGGCTTCCAGCCCCCTATAAATAGGATGCGAGGGTTCCGGGTTCTATTGCCAATTTCCTCTCGTTTTCGTGTCGAAGCTCTGCGCAAAAACCCCCGAAGCTATCCCGAAGTCCCGGTATCATACTCTAGCCCCGAGGCAAGTCCCGAGATCCCGAAGATCCCGAAAAGTGCGGTTCCCGAGTCGAAGCTCTGCCCGCGAGAAGTTCGATTTTCGAGGAGATCTTCCAGATCTGCTGAGGAATACTACTTTTATAAGCCGTAGTGCTGTCCGATCATCTTCTGATCAAGTGAGTGTGTAGTTATTTCTTCTAATACAATAATACGAAGTATTTTATATAAAAATACGTGCTATGTGTATATATTTGGTTGTGTTATGTGTGAATGAGTATTCACTCTCTTCTATCTTATAGATCTGCTTATTTCTTTATGAGATATGTGTTATGTGTGTGTGTGCCTCATCTGTTATGTGATATATGTGTTGATTAAAGCATGCTATACAGGTTTTCTTTAAACTATGTATACAAATGTATATTTTTATCTACTAATATGTTGGGTAGAACATGGGTAGACAGTTGGTGTGTAATAAACAGATGAGAGGCCTCGTTGTTGTTTGATTGAGTCATCTAGCGGAGTTTAGATGACGACCACTGGCTATTCTAGACAGTCTTGTGGAAACATTAGCAGGTTCGCCACCTGTAGGTGTTAATGAACTTGGGTGTTCATTCGCTGTACTCCATCCCCCTCATGGTTGCCTTATTTGACTTATATTGCTGAGGTACCCCCGAAGCATGTGTTGTCACCCCGATGAAATATTCTTAGACTAGGTCCCTTATGTTAGTTGTTTTAGGGACATTAAAGTGAGAATAACGGGAATGGGTAATTGGGTTATTGTTGGTTGGTGAAAATTAAATATGATATTTATTGTGGGTTGAAAACCCTATATGCTCACCAGGCTCCCAAGCCTGACCCGCTCAGTTTTAAATTGTATTACAGGTAGTGGCGGAAGGGCATGAGATGGATGAACCATCAAGTTGTTTTGTTTACAAGTCTGCATATGTTTATATTTGTTATATGACTTGTAATGTATTCGTTTATGCTTATTGGTCTGTATCGGAACATGACACCCCGAGTTTTGATTATAATGAAAATACATTTCTTTTATGAAATGCTTCGGTAAACAATGTTTTATCATGTTTTGTTTTTGGGAACAAATTCCGCAACTCTTTCAAATCAAAAGGATTTACTCTGAAAATATTTAAAAGCATAAATGAAAATCGGTCTTTTCTGGCCGAGATTTTGGGGATGTCACAGTTGGTATCAGAGCATTAGTTTAAGCGAACTAGGAATTTGTAGGATTTCTAGACTTAAACTTAGAATGCTAAGTGAAGTTTTGAGATGTGTGTCTGTTGTGGTTTAGACACGAGCACTAGTTTATTTTAGGAAAGTTGCCTAAAATGCTTTATGTGCTAAATGTTATATGTTGCCATATATGATATTATTTGCTCGGATCTATGGTCTGTTGCCGACCGGATCTAGAAACCTTATGTGTGTAGGATTCTAAGCGTACATCTACGATATTAGAACTAGCATGTAAACGTTTCGGAGTGATAAGGATGATTTGAATATCCATCATGATTGAGGATCTAATTTCACCTTATTCGGTGTAGATCAAAATGGTGAGAACAAGAAGTGGAGTTGGAAATGCTGACGAAAACAGGAATCAACCACCAGTGATTGAGCCAATACCTGTCGTAGCAGCAGCACCTGAGCCAATAACCATGGCTGGTGTACAATTGATGATTCAAACGATGTTGGATCGTCAGATGGATGAAACTAGACGGTTGCTTCAACAAAATCGTGAAGAACTGTCGATTCGTGTGGAAGAGCCTGAACTGAATGAAGGGCACTCGGAAGGTGGAAACTTCAGTGGGTCTGTTGGTCCAGCCAACCCACCGATAGTTAGGCAAGATAACCATGATGGAAGGAATGATGGAATGGGATGCAAGTACAAGGACTTTTTGACTTGTAAACCATCGACCTTCAATGGAAAGGAGGATCCGATTGGGGTTATGGATTTGATCTCCGAAATGGAGTTAGCCTTTATGACATGTGGCTGTAGAGGCAAGTTGCAGACTATCTATGCCGTGCGACAATTCCGAGGTGGAGCCGTTCGTTGGTGGAACACTCTAGGGAAGACCTTAAGCCCTAGCGAGCCACTGCAATTGTCATGGGCAGAGTTCTTGGTGCAGTTTAAGCGCAAGTTCTGCTCGGCTCAAAATCTGTTGGAGTTGGAGAATAAGTTTTTGACATTGACGAAAGGTAGCATGTCAGTTGATGAGTACACCAATAACTTCACCGATAAGATGGAGTTTGCCTTGCGTATCGTTCCAGACGAGCTGACAAAGGTGGATCGGTATGCGAAGGGACTTCCATGGGAGTACGAGGTGCCAGTACGTCAGGCACTTACTCTAGAGGCAGCTATCTGGGCTGCCAAGTCTGTGGAGAACATGATAAAGGGAAGAACCACCGACAAGGTTGAGGTTGGTGAGAAAAGGAAGTTTGAAGGAACATCTGGTTCCAGTAAGAAGAGTAAATTTTCGAAATCTGATTCGAAAAAGTTTGGAGGAAAAGGAGGCGAAGCGAAGTGGTGTGATAAGTGTAGGAAAAAGCACTTTGGGAAATGTAGCGAGGATGTAACCTGCTACAAGTGTGGAAAGGTTGGACATTTTGCCAATGAATGTCCGAACAACAAAAGGATGTGTTTTGGGTGTAATGAAGAGGGGCATATTTTGAAAGACTGTCCGAAGAAGAAGGAGACAGCTAGGCCCAACATTCCACCAAAGCCGAAGGCAAGAGCCTTCCAGATGACACTTGAGGCTGCGAAAGATGAAGCTGATGTCGCTTCAGGTACCTTTCTCGTAAACGAATTACCTGCTCATATATTGTTTGATTCTGGAGCCAACTACTCCTTTATTTCGCATGAGTTTGGTAGAAAGCTAGCTTTGCCTATTGATAGACTAGATGATGCTTTATTAGTCGAAGTAGCTAGTGGCAAGTTTGTACCTGTTAGCCATCGTATGAAAAACGTCTTGATCGACCTTAATGGGAATAAGTTTCTCGAGGAATTATTGCCTATCGAACTAAATGGTTTCGACATCGTCTTGGGAATGGATTGGCTTAGCGCCAATGATGCCGAAATTTTATGCAAGAAAAAGATAGTTAAAGTAAACCCGCCTGGAAAAGATTCGTTTATGGTGTATGGGGACAAACGCAGAGTGAATTCTGGAATCATTTCTCTAATGAAAGCCAGAAAGTGTTTGACCAAGGGATGTACATCATATTTAGCATTCGTGATTGATGCTAAGAAAGAAAAGAAGGTGATGCAGAGTATTCCAGTGGTGTGTGATTATCCGGAAGTATTTCCCGAGGATCTTCCTGGATTACCACCTGATAGACAAGTGGAGTTAAGAATAGACTTGTTACCAGGAACCACACCAATAGCAAAAGCACCTTATCGATTAGCACCGACGGAGATGAAGGAGCTGATGATGCAACTTCAGGAGTTATTGGACAAAGGTTTCATTAGACCTAGTTCATCGCCCTGGGGAGCTCTGGTGTTATTTGTAAAGAAGAAAGATGGAAGTATGAGAATGTGCATCGATTACAGAGAGCTGAACAAGGCAACAATAAAGAATAGATATCCGTTGCCGAGGATTGATGACCTGTTTGATCAATTGCAAGGTTCGAGCTATTTCTCGAAGATCGATCTTAGGTCAGGATATCATCAGCTGAAAGTAAGAGAGCAAGATATCGAGAAGACTGCATTCAGAACTAGATATGGACACTACGAGTTCTTGGTTATGTCGTTTGGACTAACCAATGCTCCAGCAGCGTTCATGGATTTGATGAATAGGGTTTGTAATCCTTTCCTTGATAAATCCGTGATAGTGTTCATAGATGACATTCTGATCTACTCGAAAAGCCAGGAGGAGCATGGCAGACACTTGCGAGAAGTGTTAGAAGTTTTGAAGAAGGAGAAGCTTTATGCAAAGTTCTCCAAATGTGATTTTTGGATTCGTGAGGTCCAATTCTTGGGTCACGTGGTCAACCAAGAAGGGATAATGGTTGATCCAGCGAAGATCGAAGCTGTGACGAAGTGGGAACAACCGAAAAGTCCCACGGAGATTCGAAGCTTTTTGGGATTAGCCGGATATTACCGTAGGTTTATCCAAGGCTTTTCTTCGATTGCTACTCCATTGACAGCTTTGACCCACAAAGGAGCTACTTATGCTTGGAGTGAGAAGCATAAAGAAGCATTCGAGAAGTTAAAGAAGAAGCTATGCGAGGCACCGATACTTTCTCTACCCGATGGAGTTGAAGACTTCGCTGTTTATAGCGATGCGTCTGGTGTTGGATTGGGTTGTGTTTTGACCCAAAGAGAAAAGGTGATAGCATATGCATCTCGACAGCTGAAAGAGCATGAAAAGAATTACCCTACTCATGATTTGGAGTTGGCAGCGGTAGTTTTCGCTCTGAAAATATGGAGGCATTACCTTTATGGCACGAAGTGCAAACTTTTCACTGATCATAAGAGTCTCCAATACCTCTTTAATCAGAAAGAATTGAATATGAGGCAACGACGCTGGCTAGAATTACTTAAAGACTATGACTGCGAGATACTTTACCACCCTGGTAAAGCTAATGTTGTTGCTGATGCTCTCAGTCGGAAAGTCAATCTTGAAAGGAAGAGGCCAAGAGCGTTGAGAATTGAAGTTGTCTCGACTATTGTGGAAAGTATAAAGAAAGCTCAAGAGGAAGCTTCTGAGAAAAATGACCGAAAGGAGGAACGTTTGGGTAAAACGTTGGTGTTTGGTACTAACGGTCATGGACTGAAGGTATTCCAAGATCGTATTTGGGTACCTAAGTCAGGAGGAATTAGGGATCTTCTGATGGAAGAAGCTCACAAGACCATGTACTCGATTCATCCGGGTAGCACTAAAATGTATAGGGACCTGAAACCCTACTACTGGTGGCCGACGATGAAGCTTGATGTTGCAAAGTATGTGGCCGAGTGTGTGACTTGTGCGAGAGTCAAGACACAACATCAGAAACCTTACGGGAGTTTAGAACCATTGCCTGTGCCTATGGGTAAGTGGGAAGACATTGCTATGGATTTTGTCACTAAACTGCCCAGAACAAAGAATGGTCACGACATGATTTGGGTGGTCGTTGACCGATTCACTAAAAGTGCGCATTTCATAGCGGCCAGGGAGAAATGGTCTATGGAGAAGCTTGCGAATTCTTACGTAAGGGAAATTGTGAGGCTTCACGGTGTTCCGTTAACGATTGTATCGGATCGTGATAGCCGTTTCACCTCAAGGTTTTGGAAAAGTCTACAAGAGGAAATGGGTACCAAGTTATGTTTAAGCACAGCTTACCATCCGCAGACTGATGGTCAGAGTGAAAGAACAATACAAACACTTGAAGATATGCTGAGAGCATGTACCTTGGAATTCCTAGGTAATTGGGATGAACATTTACCGTTGGTAGAATTTTCCTATAATAATAGTTTTCACTCGAGCATTAAGATGGCACCTTATCAAGCTTTGTATGGACAGAAGTGTCGTACGCCGTCTTGTTGGCTTGAGGCTGGGGAAAAGCAGTTTATGGGACCGGAGATGGTTCATCAAACTGCTGAAAAGTTGAAAATAATTAGGGAAAGAATGTTAGCAGCTCAAGATCGTCAAAAGAGCTATGCTGACAAGAAGCGAAGACCGATGACTTTTGAGGTTGGAGATTCGGTTTTGCTTAAAGTCTCGCCGTGGAAGGGACTTATAAGATTTGGTAAAAGGGGAAAGTTGAGTCCAAGGTTTATTGGACCGTTTAAAGTCCTTCAGAGGATTGGGAACCAAGCTTACAAGCTCGAATTACCCGAAGAGCTGAATGGAATTCACAACACTTTTCATGTGTGTTATTTGAGGAAGTTCACGGGAGAAGTTCCCGATATAATTCCAATTTCTGAATTGAGAATTGATGAGAACAAAAGGTTGATTGAAGAACCAGAGGCAATTGTTGACCGAAAGACTAAGAAGTTGCGACGCAAAATGGATGGGTTAGTGCTTGTCCGATGGAAACACACGAATGGGCCGAATCTCACCTGGGAGACGGAGAGTGACATGTTGAGTCGCTATCCGCATTTGTTTGTTGATGTGTGATTCCGGGGACGGAATCATTCTAAGGTGGAGAGAATTGTAACGCCTGTGTTTCGGGCTTGCCACTTTTAGCAATATAATAGTCTAGGTTAACCTTTGTAACCCGTCGTGAGATAATAATAATGTATTATTTGAGTATTATGTGTTTTGTGCTTAATTGCTTAATTATGTGGTTTGATTAATTAAGAATAAAAATAAGCGTCAAAATTTAAGTGTAAAATAAACTTAATATATTTGGTTACTGTTGTAGTAGTTGAATCGAGGTTTCCGAATATATATATAGAACGCCCAAATCTGACTTCGTATGAGGAAGTTATGATTTATTGAAGTTCCGGCTTAGCGATATACAGCCTGTTTTACTCGATTTGAGATCGAGCGGTTGTTAGCCGAAGCAATCTAAATGAGAATCGAAGATCTCATTGTTGGTATTGAAACGATAAAAAGTTAGGCGAGAACGGACGTCAAACGAAGAAGTTATGAATTTATAACGAAGTTTTTCTGTCGCGGCCTATTAAAAATAAATAATAAAAATAAAGTCGAAATTAGCCGACGGAGTCTAAACGAAAGTTGTAGAGCGTAGTCTCACCTTCGCGTGGATATAAAGAACGTCGAAAACGGAGTTCGTATGAAGAAGTTATGAATTTCCGAAGTTTATTAATCATTTTGTATTTATTTTTAATTCAAAATTCGGAAGCATTATCCGAAGGAGTCACCGATCTGATCCGAGGTACGCCCCGCGTACTCGAGTACGCCCAGCGTACTCCGAGGGATGTCGACACTCGCACTCGAGCACTTCGGATACGTAAGCAATGACGTTTTGGGCAGTACGCCCCGCGTACTCCGAGGCTTCCAGCCCCCTATAAATAGGATGCGAGGGTTCCGGGTTCTATTGCCAATTTCCTCTCGTTTTCGTGTCGAAGCTCTGCGCAAAAACCCCCGAAGCTATCCCGAAGTCCCGGTATCATACTCTAGCCCCGAGGCAAGTCCCGAGATCCCGAAGATCCCGAAAAGTGCGGTTCCCGAGTCGAAGCTCTGCCCGCGAGAAGTTCGATTTTCGAGGAGATCTTCCAGATCTGCTGAGGAATACTACTTTTATAAGCCGTAGTGCTGTCCGATCATCTTCTGATCAAGTGAGTGTGTAGTTATTTCTTCTAATACAATAATACGAAGTATTTTATATAAAAATACGTGCTATGTGTATATATTTGGTTGTGTTATGTGTGAATGAGTATTCACTCTCTTCTATCTTATAGATCTGCTTATTTCTTTATGAGATATGTGTTATGTGTGTGTGTGCCTCATCTGTTATGTGATATATGTGTTGATTAAAGCATGCTATACAGGTTTTCTTTAAACTATGTATACAAATGTATATTTTTATCTACTAATATGTTGGGTAGAACATGGGTAGACAGTTGGTGTGTAATAAACAGATGAGAGACCTCGTTGTTGTTTGATTGAGTCATCTAGCGGAGTTTAGATGACGACCACTGGCTATTCTAGACAGTCTTGTGGAAACATTAGCAGGTTCGCCACCTGTAGGTGTTAATGAACTTGGGTGTTCATTCGCTGTACTCCATCCCCCTCATGGTTGCCTTATTTGACTTATATTGCTGAGGTACCCCCGAAGCATGTGTTGTCACCCCGATGAAATATTCTTAGACTAGGTCCCTTATGTTAGTTGTTTTAGGGACATTAAAGTGAGAATAACGGGAATGGGTAATTGGGTTATTGTTGGTTGGTGAAAATTAAATATGATATTTATTGTGGGTTGAAAACCCTATATGCTCACCAGGCTCCCAAGCCTGACCCGCTCAGTTTTAAATTGTATTACAGGTAGTGGCGGAAGGGCATGAGATGGATGAACCATCAAGTTGTTTTGTTTACAAGTCTGCATATGTTTATATTTGTTATATGACTTGTAATGTATTCGTTTATGCTTATTGGTCTGTATCGGAACATGACACCCCGAGTTTTGATTATAATGAAAATACATTTCTTTTATGAAATGCTTCGGTAAACAATGTTTTATCATGTTTTGTTTTTGGGAACAAATTCCGCAACTCTTTCAAATCAAAAGGATTTACTCTGAAAATATTTAAAAGCATAAATGAAAATCGGTCTTTTCTGGCCGAGATTTTGGGGATGTCACAAGAGAGGCTATAAGGAACCCTAAGGGAGAGAATGAGATGTTTAAATAGTGCATAAAGTCCCGGATTTAGGGTTTCCCTCTTCAGACCGGACTCGCCGAGTCCTCTTTGCCGACTCGCCGAGTCGGTTACTTAATCGATCCCCCGGTTCCCGCTCTGATTTGTCGAGTTCCTCCCTGGATTCGACGAGTTGATCCTTTGACTTAGGGTTTTCTTTCCTTTCTTGGCCTTTCTGATTTTGGGTGTTACAACATTACAAAATTTTAAAAAAATAATAAAAAATGAACATGCAAGAGAAACTTTTGGGACTAAAACAACAAAAATCAACTATGCTCAAGGACCAAAAGTATAAACTACTCTAAACTCTTTATAATATTAGATTGAATTAGTGGTCCCTGTGTATAGTTGACTTATGCAATTTTGGTTCCAAAAAGTTATTTTGCAAGATTGGTCCTTTGATGAGATTATTGTAATAATTTTGATCCTTTTTTTAAAGTAAAATGACTAATTTAGTCCCAAGTAATAGCTAACTTTGGCAAATTTCCCCCGAAACATAGTTATTTTACTTGCAACAGGGACCACATTTGTTGCAAACCCTCAAACAAAAACCAAAAATGTAAAAGAAAACTTCCAGTGACCATAACTAATAATAAATTAGTGTTACTCAGGGACCAAACATGTAATATACTCAAACATTAATCATAACAACAAAAAAAGTAATAGAACCTTTTTCTTTTTCCGTGCTGTGTCTGGTTTTCTGAAGAGCATTTCTAACTGTAATTTCAAACAAACTACTTTTATGGTTTTACCCTTCCCCAAAATAATAAATCAATAAAAACGAATTCATAGTGTTTTTCTAACTAGATTGTGTAAAAATAATATAAGTTAGTTGAATTATTTCCAAATCCAACAAGCTCTGGTGGTATGTATTGAAAATTGTTCTTTGACATACTCGAATCCAATTAAAAAATATTAAACTAAAAAATGAATTAAGTAAATAGAGATTGTGAATGAAATAAATTTTACACTATTTTACCAGCTTCTTGTTCATCATTGGCTTCTTTTTCCAATGTATCAGAGACAAGATTGTCCGTTACTATGCAGTTCCTTACATGCTTCAAGACATGCAAGTTGCTTCAGCATCTTTGTGGGACCCACAACCTGCACATATGGAAGTAAGGAGCTTTTAGGAAAATAAATATCACAAGTTCCTATTTCTCTATCAATCATGAATCTTGGGTAAGGCTTAAAGTACCTAAAAGTGATAAAATAGTAAAATATAAATATATAACAATTCCAATTTTGGTCATCTTAAAGAAAAAAAACATCTAAAAGAGTAAAAGAGCAAACCCATCAGAAGGTAGCCTTGAACAATAAAAGTACACCATGGAAATACTTGAACTCAAACTCAAGGTTGCCCCTGTAGATTCAACATGATACATAACTTCATCATACAATTCTTTTTCAAGGGGCTCATGCATGTCTCCTTCTTAGTCACCTCACCACTGTTTTCACATTTCAACTGCACACCACAAGCAAAGATGTGATAATTGAAAATTAAACATGAACAAACATGCAAGATACTGAAATAGAATAACTATAACTCTTGAAAGATGAAGCTATATGATTCACAAACTTCAAAATTAGATATAATTAAGCCAAGTGGAAGAAGATATTGTTTGAACTTTGAATGCGAACAATTGTGAGATTTGATTTATCATTTGTATCAGAAAGATGGATACTACTCTTATCACATAACATAACCTCAAAGTAAAGAAGTAGAAATAATATATAATATAGAGTAAATAATAATGATAAGGTAAAACCTGGAATGTTTATCAGCAAGGTATTTCACAAACTGATCACATGCAATATATATTAAAAACAATAATGACAACCAACTTTCAAAACAATAATAATAAGGTAAAACCTGCAAGGTTTATCAGAAGGGTATTGAATCTTTAGGACCACTTCATGTATTTAACAACATTTTTTTAGCTATCTTTCTTTATAATGGCTCTTAGTCTGCCACCATCTGCACACACACACATACACATAACAAGATAATTAGATCATATTGAAGATTATAAGATGATTTCATGGAGTTTTCATGTGTCAAGTAGTGAAGTAATTAGAAGAATATATGATAATGATTTGACTAAAAAAGATTAGTAGAATTAAAGTATATCCTGCATTAAAAGTGTGAAAAAGATATACACTTGAAAGTTTATAATTGGGATTTTATGTGTTAAGTATCGTACAATATTATGTATAGTGTGTACAATTCATATTTGCACAACGTCCCAAATATGAGTACTATCTAATTATTATGAATTCTAAAAAATGTGTATGCCTAATATTCCAAGTCTTAGACAAAAGTTATAGGAAATATTAATCAAAAGCTTTGTTTTTTTGTTTTTTTTACCGAACATAAATAGAAATGATAAAATAGGCAATAGCTAAATTCATGGTATGCTATGTTAGAGAGATTTAAGTAAGGGGTAGATAAAGACTTTTCAGCCAAAATGTTGATCTATAACACACAAAAAGGAAAAGTAAAAATAGACAAAAATTAAGTAGAGCAATATAGGTAGAGAGCAGTACAACTGTCATCAAAATCAACTAATTTCTTGATTTTGATCGGACACTGAAAAGCTGTAATCTCATCCCAGTTTCCAAAAATTCGAACAAATTTGCAATCAAAGCGGAGGGAGGTGAAGAAAAGTATAACGAACCTGAACAATGCAATCATCGAGTTATGATTCCTAAAAACAAGATATATTGAAAACCTTAGATACCTTCTTTTTGGTGGTGAAAGCGGAATGAACGAGCATCATGAACTAGGTAGCAGTGTGTGCATCATGTATCTTCTTCTGCAATATTTCTTCTCTCTAATTCATACAAAGTAGCTGGAGGAGGTGTGACATTGGGGAGGGTCGGCGGTGGCATGCTAGTGATGGTGGGCGGAGGTGGGCTTGTCTCAAGGAAAGTGGGTTGGAAGCGGGAAATAAAGGGTGTGATGAGAGGGGAAACCGGGTAGAGCAAAGAAGAAATCCAGCGATGAGATGCATGATGTTTCCTTTAAGGATGCCGACAACCGGAAAGAGAATGAGGTGGCGGTCGGAGTACGAGCGAAAGAAGCAGCGGTAGTTGTCGCCGATTAAACCTATTTGTTATCATCCGATTTAAACTCCTTTTTATCAAACAAAAATCATGGTAAGGGAGGATAATGAGTATACCTTTTCATAAAATTAGAGGATCAAAAGCAAAGGATGATGATCGTCCCTCTATTTCTCGATTGCGAAGATGAAAGATAGAAAGATGGTAGAAAAGAAGTACAAGGCGGGTTTTCAAAAAAAATTTTGGATTTTGTTTCCCTCGTATCTAACGCGTGTTTCATTAAAATTATAAAGCGACACCTATAGAGGACACCCATTTAAGATACAGCGCCCTCCGTGTTTTTAATTTTTTTTCTTGTGACACTAATTTAAGGGCATGCAATAATGCGTGACCTAAATCCTTAAAATTTTAGAAGAGATGACATTATTTTAATGTCACTCTCTTTTGCGTAACATAAATCAATGAGTGTCGTGGTTTGCACGTCGTAAAAGAGTATTTTTCTTGTAGTGTACAACATTTATTTAGTTGTCTAAAGGACGAACCATCAAAAAAATAAAACCACGAGGACTAAACACATAAGAATTTAGATAGTTATACTGAATCAACATCTTTTAGCAAATCGCAGGGATTGACAATGTAATTTTGTCTTATCTTTAAGTACATAAATTCTCACAGTATTTGCTAAAGATAAATGAGTTCATTTTAAATTGTGTGACCAAGATAATGATGATGATTTTCATGATGTTTAACGTTATCTATATTATACCATAACATTTTGTCACCATTTCGGTTAGTCCTAAAAATGTACCATTTCTATATTGGTAAAGTTTTTCATTAGATGTGCGTAACAGTAAATTATGTTTGAATAAATATCTCACAACATCAATAGTTACTCGGAAGACTTATCGATAGTTTTCTTTTACTTTTATAATTTTTGTTGTAAATCATCATGATTTTGGAGGTTTTTGTTCAATTTTACTCTTACTTCATTCCAAAAACTCATACAAATCGAATATTCAATACTCTTTTCATGTTCTTTAAGTCTCTCGATAAGATGTTTACAATCATTAAAGCCATCATTTGTTATAGAATCTTTTTTATTAGTAGATTTAAATAACTTACAGCAAAAACAATATATTTTATCAACATATTTTGAATAATCTAGTCATTTTCAATCACATCTCTCCATTGTTTAAGTTTTCAATATAAAAAAGCATAATAAAATGTCTAGATGTTTTATCTTCATGAAACATAAGATTCATTTTCTACTTGGTCGTTTTCAATTATAATTACTCTTGATTTACTAATAGTTCCATCTCGATTTATAGGATTATAAACATCTATGATAGGAGTGAAATGATCATTAAAATTACCATAAGGTTCATTCAAGTTAGCATCAGTTCCATTCAAATTAGTGTCATTTTCGTTCAAATTAGCAAGTTCCATTCAAATTAGTGTCATTTTCGTTCAAATTAGCAAATGGTCCTTCAAATTAGCATGTTCATTCAAATCATAAATAGTTCAATATTTTTTGGTACCGACCTAGTAACAGCTAGAGATTTTTTGTGGGCTTACATTGTGCACCTCTACTCCATACCATTGTAAACCTTCCAACATGTAAAACTAAACACACAAAATACATTAATTACTATTGGCTAGTAAATAAATGAAAGGTTAGTCCGTTTAAGACAACAAAATAATTAAGGTGATGTTTGTTTTTAAAAAAAACACTTCAGACCACTTATTGCTGCGCCGCGCAGCACACGCTGTCACACCCCGAAACCGTTGGCGGAAACATTCCGGGACGGAGGACGTCATGTAGCATCACAACCAATGAATAACAGCAATCATAGCAACACAACCATTGCAGTGAATATTTGAATGAAAACGTTTACATGTGTTTGGAACTCAGTTTGAATTACATTCATTAGTTTTGCAAAATAAAAACTTAAAAACTCTAAATGCTTTGGTTCCTCGAAAAATCCAGCAAGTACCTGTCTACTGATTTCCTGAGAATACAAGCAGTTTGAAAAATATCAGCATAAAGCTGGTGAGTTCATAACCAGTAATATGTAATGAAAACTTATTGATGAGCGAGCCAAAATGATTGTGTAGTTTCAAGAAAATCCGATATTTTCTTTAGTGAAATACGTAGTGTTATCGATTTCGTATACAACTGGTGGTTGTCGAGACCAACAAAATTAATACCCTAAATATTACGCACTAAAATAGTGCATAGTGGTAAAGGGATCGTATCCACGGAGATTGGTTCAATATATAACTCTATGAAAAATCTCTTTGTAAAAATACTTGTAAGATAACAATAAAAAAATAAAATAAAATGGGGGGGGGGGGGAGGGGTGTTCAGTTCTTTCGATTGTTTGACAAAAATTAAAACTAGCTAGGATGAAAATATGACAAGTAAACAAGTAAAAGATTGGATTAAATTCAAAGAAGTGGAATTGGTTGATTTTGGGAACACCTCATGGTTGATATAATTGACTTATCATTAGACTTAATGGAATAACACTTGTGAATTGGTTTAACTTGGCTATAGCAATTCATAAGCACAAATTGCCTCAACTCTTCTTAGAAATTAAAATGGTTAGAGGAGCTCTTAACACATTTCCTTAATTGAAGTCACAAGATCAATAAAGCATAAAATCTTGTGAAAATCAATTAGCTCTAAGTTGTAAGAGTTACCAAGTCCAAAAGATAATCAAATGCTTACATTATCATTATGGAGGAAACATTTCCATGGTCTAAATGAAATGAAAACAAACATATAAACCATTTGTTGCTTAATAATTTGAAGGTCTATTACTTAACCAAGAAATTAATCAACAAAAACAAGCATTCATTCATCCAAGCTCATGATCAAAGATAAATAAACACAACAAGATGTTTAACTAGAAAACATTCCCATAAACATCAAACACAAATGTAATGATAAGTCTTCAAAGCAAGTAATCATCCATGGGTTAAACCCTAATCAACCAAATGAAAATTTAGCCAATCATGGACAAAGTAAAAGAAAAACAATATATTTTAGTAGTATCAAACATTGTCTTAGATGCAAGATGAAAGGAAATTACACTAATCCTCCAAAAATTCTTCAAATCTTCCAAGGCTCTTTGAGAGAATATTGGTGTGTGTTCTTCAAGTCATCCCTTCAAAAATGGCTCCAAACTCCAGCAAAAGGGGGTTGATTTCCGGATTAAAAAAGGTGCCAAAAGTCACCCACCAAACTTCCACAAATAGAGTCAACAAGTCAAACCCGGAATCAGCTCAAGGCAATTCACGTGGACCGCGTATGAGTCCACGCGGACCGCATGGGTCATGCTGAATGTGAGACTTGGGACATTAATCATGCATTTTAGCCCAATCTTCACTTCTTCAACTTCAGACCACAATCATAACTCTTTAGGACCCATTTTCCATTCCAAAGCCTTCTATTGATTGACCCAATACTCCTTAAATTTTCTTGTAGCTCGATTCCGCGCCGCCTCATCATCATCCTTGCCCACAAATTAAATCCAAATTGATTTCTTATTTTATGCAAGCACCTAGCCCAATCGCACCACATCAAGTCCACAAGCAAATCACATGCCTTCATAAATCCCGCATCCTTCTAAGCCTCCAATAACAAATAGTCTTCGGTAAATCCTGCAATTAAGCTCAAAAGACCAGAAAGCACCCGGTAAAGGAGAAACATGACAAAAAGAGAAAATATGCATGAAGATTGACTAAAATGAGATGGTTTTAACTAAAAATAAACTATGAAAAGAAGTAATAAAAACGAAACTATCAACAACCATGAATGTTCGTTTCTGAAAAAAAAAATTGTAGAGATATGCAAAATACTACTTCACGTGACTAGCTAAAGCTAATCATGAAGTATACGTATTTAAATGTAAAACTGTAGCATACATGATTCGGTTTTGAAAACCCTGGCTCGGCCAGTATGCATAGTGTGTTTAGTTCTATTTGGTATAAATAAAACCACTGAAGAAAACCAGGTTGGTAAACTATCGGTGATTTATACATAATGTGAGTCGTATAACCATGCTTGATATGACTAGTGACCTTTCCAACGTTCTTCAGGCGTTGATGTTAAATGACATTTGTACATCTCAGGCGTGCCCGCCTAACTGTAGCTAGCAGTCTAGATGTGGGATTGTCAGTCCCGAATAGATCTATTCACAAATCTCACGCTCTCCCTCCAGGAGACTCTGGTTATATAGTGGTAGGATTTATCCCTGTACACCTAAGGGTACAGTAGTGAAGTAGCGCCTCACAGTATCGTACAATCTAGTTTACATGTAATGCAGTAGCGTTCTACCGTAGTGAAAATCCGAATGTATACCGCGTATAGTGATAAGTTACATTTATGAAAATCATGATAAAACAGTGATATAAACTGTAAACGGTTTCTATTCCAGTGCATATGTTTAGTAGATAAAGTTTCTATGCTTGATAAGTTTTTAGAGAAATTCCAAACTATACCGATTATAGTTTGCATGTATAACGTAGCGTATAGCGTATCCGTAAAAACTATGCAACTTTAGCGAAAACGTCCCTTATGCTCGACATAGTACAAAACGGGAATAAAGTATGAAATTTGCATAAGTTTTATGTATATTCCTAAAAACATTTATGTTTATCTTATAAGAAAACATTTAGGTTTAGTTTGTATCCCCCCCCCCCTGAAAACCTTAAAAATGCGGAAAAATGTAGGGGTATGAACTCACTGTTGTTGCGTGGAGTTGTTGACTGAAATGAAGATTCCCGAGTTGTTGCACGTGACACTTAACGAAATCCTATTATCAAATAAATACGTATATGTATCTAAATTAGCGATTTCGATAAATAAAGTGTCAGAAAACACTTGAATTCGGTTGAGGAATGTTACCGAGACTTGCTTGAATCGGAGAAATGAGTTTTCAGCCAAAAGTACCACCAAAAGGGTGTTTACAGTTTCTGAAGACTCGATGAGTTTACGGCTGTAAACTCAAGAACAGAGTTTACAGTCTTTGAAGGTTGGACCGTAAACTCAAGAACAGGGTTTACGGTTCTTGAAGGTTGGACCGTAAAATCGAAAAATTGGTGTATGGATGCTAATTTCGACGAGATGAGTGATTCCAGACGTTCCAAAGGACTCCAAACGGTGTTTTTCGACGTTTCCCGGAGTTTAAATGCGTTTTTAGAGTTTACCGTTCGAGGTTCTTAGAGAGAGGGGGAGAGAGTGTGGCCAGAAATGTTCTAATGAGGGTGGGGGTATCGTATTTATAGGGGTGAGGTGGGGGTCCACTCGTCACTGACCGTAAACAGGTTTACGGTCGTAATCCCATTTTAGACAAAAAATGTTGTTTTCTCGAGATTTTCAGGTTTCCGCGCGATTTTTGGTTCTGACTCGTAAATAATTTAATTAAATATAACTAGATTATTTTATTAAACCAAAATTTTGACGGAAAAGTTAACGGATCTGAAATTTCATTAACGGAAAATGCGTAACGGAAACGGAAGAAGTTTCGGGTTGTCACACATGCGCAACACTTGGCCTTTTCACAGCTGTTTGTTTTTCTAAAGACTTCTGACTTAAAAACTGTTGCGTGTGTGCTGCGTGGCGCAGCACTAAACCAACTGCTTCAAACCTCTTTGCGTCTTACTTTAACTTACTGCAGCAGTCTGCAGACGTTAAAAAACAAACATACTTTTTTATTAAATGTTGCAGTCTTTTGTACCACCTCTTCTGCTACAGAGGATTGCAGAGGTGGTCTGCAGACTTAAGACATTTTCGTTTCGAAAAAACAAACAACACCTAAAATTTTCAACTAAATTTGTTTTCTACTTCGCTAAATATGTATAAAATAATAAAACTGGATTAGTGTCATTATCTGATTTCTAGTTACCTAGAGAGTTGTTACTACATACAACAGTTGTCCTATGAATATATCTACCATGGTTGCCCTTTCTTTGTATGCCTTCGTGCTAATTCCAAGTCCGTTTTCACTAAAATAAAATAAAGAAAATGTGAGGACAAGTGTTGCACCCACAAACAATCGAAGCTCCATGAAAAAAAAAGTTACTTACTCAGGGTCGGTAACACGTTTTGCATGAATCGAGCATAAAATTGAATCTTCAAGCAACTGAACTTGTAGGGTAACAAGCTTTACATGAACAAAGTGTATAAAAGGTTAGAAAATAAACAATCTTTTTACTATAATTTATTTTTGGAAAATACAAGTTTTCGTTAACTGGATAACCCAAAAAATAGCAATTAGTCAAGAAATAAATATGAAAGAAACATGAAACCTCTTGAAGGCTTTGTAGAGCTTCAGCTTGCCAACAAGTAACTTTAGGGGTAATGTAGTTGTTTATCTCTTTTACCTACAAACTCAAATGTTACTTCATTAAAGATTTCTTACAATAATTTTCAATCTCATATATAGTCAAATTTAATATATGTGTTTGCAATTGATACAATTTATTAGATCCTAAACTAAATTAAACAATTCTTGCATGTTTTATAAGCAAAGTTCCTTAATATCTTCCATTATTTTCCCTCTTTTGGGGTTATCAACACAAGTTGCAACTCATATTTTATCACTCTTCTTCCTAAAATCATCGACCCTGTATCTATTGACTACCGCCCGATTAACTCAATCGGTTGCATGTATAATGTGATCTCGAAAGTTATTTCAAATCGCCTAAAATATGTCATGGATCTGTTGTTAGGAAGGAACAAACTACTTTCATTGTTGGTAGCAATATACTTAATGCCCCCCTCATGATCAATGAAATGATATCTTGGCTTAAATAATAAAAAAACACGCACTAATCTTCAAAGTGCACTTAAATAAGGCTTTTGATTCACTTAATTGGTCTTTTTTTGTCCCTCAATGTTGTCATGTCTGAAGCATGAATTCTAAGGATATTCTGTGGCATCCATACTCCAAATGCAGTCCCACTCATATCTAACATTTTTTTATGCTAACGATGCGTTGTTTGTTGGTGAATGGCCACATATCAACCTACTAAACCTTGTTAGCATATTACGTTGTTTTCACTTGGATTTGGGACTTATGGTTAATTTCTCCAAAAGAAAAGTCTTCGGGGTGGGTATAGCTTCTTATGAAGTTGAACATTTTCCTCGAATTTTAAGTTGTCAAGACGCCACTTTGCCTTTCACATACTTTGGCCTGCCTGTTAGGGTGAACATGTTACTTATAAAGCATTGTAAACCAATTATTGATAGATTTCAATCTCGAATTTCTTCTTGGAAAGCAAGAACTTTATACTTTGGAGGGCGTATCACACTCATACACTTGGTACTTGGGAGTCTTCCAATATTCTACTTTTCGCTCTTCAAAGCACCCCTTAAGATTATTGGTGAATTATAGAAGATCAGGAGGCGATATTTGTGGGGGGTGGAGATTCAAATTCAAAAATTTTCTGGATTAGTTGGATAAAGTACTCAATCCAAAAAAAGAATGGTGGACTTGGTGTCATTGGTTTAAGGGATTCAAATCCCGCACTACTTGGAAAATGGTTATGGATATTGAAGATTGATCTGGGTAAAACTAATATTATCTCTTCATAATTTGAATTGTGTTTGGAAATTCTTCCATGTGCGACTCAAAGTCACTGGTGTTTGGAAAAATATTGTGAGTGTTTCCAAGGATATTGCCATTTGCAACATCAAGATTGTTGAATTAAGTAAAAAAGAACTGGGTGGAGATAACACGACTTCATTATGGTTTGAAGACTGGTCTGGAAGTGACATTTTAAAACATTTTTCTTGAGTTATTTAAACTATAATCGAGAAATCAGTCTATGGTCAATGATAGATACCAAAGAGTTGGCGCTTCAGTAGATTGGATATAGGGATGGAAAATAGACTCTACCATGAGTATGGAGAAAATTGAATTAATGTGTAGTAATCTAACTGTTTTGAACAACATGTGGAGTTGTTGGCAGATAACTCGGGTACAATCACATTCAGATCCCTACGTCGCCTATGGGAAATGTTTTATTTCGTTGAGTGTCCTTATAATCACTTTTGGAACAATTGAGTGCCGATCAAAATCAAATTTTTTGGCTGGCGTGCGGTTCTTAAT
>NC_136409.1:149027500-149082500 GCF_051521515.1 Lactuca serriola
TGAATCTACCTCTCTCTCTCTCTATATCTATATATATATATATATATATATATATATATATATATATATATATATATATATATATATATATATATATATATATATATAGCGGGTTAGGATCAAATGTGAATTTCAAGTATTGTGTGAATGTATTACCAATTTTTATCCATTGGATTAAAAGAATGAAAGGTTTGTGATCTTAAGGTACATGATATTAACATGTGATAACATGTATTATATAATTATACTTAATTAATTAATAATAATAAATATGACATTTTATTAACAAACAACTATCAAACAATATTCATAACATACTCATGAACCGGCCACCCGGGTGTTTAAATGACAATGATATATTACTATTGAACTTATTAGCCTTACTTTTAACCAAATCAAACAATATTCGACGGTCAAAATTAGGCGGAAACAATAAACCTAAGTTGTTAAACTTTGGTCTAACGTAGGTGTCAATTCCATTACTCAACTGCCAAAAAACCCCGTACATAAAATAACAAAACTCATATTTTCTTTGAACAAATTTTCAACCCTAAAACTGATGGATATTTGAAAATAGATCATAAAAAAACATAATCCTTTATATCACAAAAAATCGTCGCTAATACGCTTCTAACGGCCCATTCCACAGAGAGGTTAACGCCTCTGTGGAGCCCTTGTCACAACCTTTGCGGAGGGTTTAATGAACCTCGAAGCAATCACTCCGTTGACGTATCTCTGCGGAGATTCATAGGTCACTCTCATATCGTACAAAATTCTTTGTTCCGTGGAGATTTTGTTGTTCCGCGGAGACCGTAGAGGGTGCTCTGTGGAGTGCATGTCTATAGCTAAAATTTCGAGTTTTTGTGACAAAATTTTGAAACACCCTAAAAAAATGCCTATAAGCGTCTTTTTCCCATTATATATACTTAACAAAAACATATGTGTGAACAGTAATTTATTATTATTTTTTTAATAATTTGTTTTTTTATTAGGCCTACTATTTCTTAAAGGCTTAAAGGCTTTGTACGCTGCCACATTTTTACATGACTCTTCTTCATCATTTTTAACCTCTTTTTTCACCGCAAGGATTTCTCGATCACCATCAAACCCCAAAGTCAGGTAAGATTTACCAATCTCCTATGTTTCTTTACGGAGTAAATATGGTTTAAGGTAATTTGTGTGTTTGGTCCATAAATTATTTTTTAACTCGGAAGGTTCCTACCGTTTGTTTTTGTTACACACTTGGTCCCTGTCTTACCTAAAAAGACTATTTTGCCATTGATTTTTTAATTGATTTAAATAAACACACCCCCAACACCACTCCCTCACCTTACCTTACATACCCCATCATTTTTCTCTATTTAAATAATATTCTTTTTAGGTAAGACAAGACCAAACGTATAACAAAAGCAAATAGTAGGGACCAAACGCGTAACAAAATCAAAAAGTAAGGACCTTCCGAGTTAAAAAATAATTTAGGGATCAAACGTACAAATTACCCCAAACCATAGGGACCATTTGTGTAATTTACTCTTCTTTATGTGCCCTATGTATATTTTTTTGCTTTGTCTTTTCAATTTAAGGTTTATCATGGTTAAGTAATTGTTTTTATACTTGGATTTTTTTGCTTTGTCTTTTTCTCTTAGGAAAATGACATATATAACCCACAAACTTTTTAGGGTTGATTCATTCAGTCCCTAATGTTATTTGTGCGTCTTTTAAGGAAACAAAGTTGGTTGTGTTGGATCTAAAACATCATTTTTGAGAAAACGAAGGGGTAACCCGGTTACCCTTTATGACACCTCATCGTACTTTTACATTTTAATAATTAAAAATAATAAGAGGGGCCCACAATTCTCTCTCTCTCTCTCTCTCTCGTAATACGCTAACACTAGATCATCTTCATCCTTCACCTTCATAAACCAGTAAACCACGCTATCAACAAACAACTATCATGCACCAATCAACCACCTAAATTTCTAATCTTTTTCCTCTCTAAAGCTCTGTATATATGTTCCTCCTATAGCTTTGATCTTGATTGCAACCATAATATGCTTGAATATTCTTTGGCAATGATGAAGGTTGAAGATGAAGGCAACAAATCTAAGCTGATGATTAAGGTTGTGACGATGATAGACTCCAATTCTTCCTTCTGGTTAGACCTTCTCTTTCCAGAGACTCCTTTAATCGCCAATGTCTTCCATCTAATTCACCATCGTTTGGACCACCGTCTTCACCAGATCGGGATGCCAAGCAAGACTGCTCGAGAGATTGGGACGTTTTGAGGAAAATGAGAGATTAGTGGGTTCCTGTAATGGTACTCAATTTATCAAAAATTGATTTATGAGCTATCGACTATAAGGTATTTTAATAATTTGAACTTCGCTCATGTTTCAATGGTTCCATTAATCCCATCGATTGAAATTTGTGAACACGTCTAGTTTGATAAAAAACGATATAAAGATGCAGAGTAGAAAGAGTCAGAGAATGGTTGGATTTGCAAACTTATTTTAGAGTATGAACATATCACCGAAAATCGCACACAATAACCCAAAAAAACTCATAACATCTTATACAAGGAACAATAATGATGAATTGTTGGTTGAAGGCTCATGTTTATTGGACTAAAGTCAAGATCTTAGAAACGATGGTGAAAATACAGATTGATCATGAAAGACACCATGGCAGCCTTGTACAATATCATCGAAGCTTTGTTCTTCATGTAAATCGGCTTTTAACAATCTTAATCAATCGCCACCTCACCATAACCTCAAGAAATGGTCACAGTTCGCTAAAACTTCCAAAAATTCAAAATTATTAACCTATAACAACATTCGATTTGGAGGAAAGGGGAATACAAACAAGTATTTCTGACTGTGGCGATCAAGGATTTGAAATGTAAAAGCAAAAACCCAAAGTTAGGATCGTTTGGGTTTTCACATTGGTAATGAGGAAGCTATCGATCAAACTTCAACAAACATTTTAAAGAAATTGTAAAACAAATTTGAGTGAGGTAGGTTTATAGAATGTAGCCAAAGGTTGTTGATTTGTGATGTTGTGATTTTCGAAGGGATTTTGTTTTTAGTTTGGTGCATTAATGTTTTACTTACATAAAAGATTTTTTAATTGACCGGTAATGACCAACAGTAGTGCTAAGATGAGAGAGAGGTGGGGCCCAAGTTTGATTTATCTATTATCCAAACCGACTAAAACAAGTAAATAGCCTAAAAGAACATGTTACCCACAACTTAGTTCCCTCATAAAGCTATAATTTTTTTTTTACAGATTAAAAGGGTAAATCCTAAATAGTTCGTAGGTTATATGTGTCATTTTCCCTTTTCTCTTTTTCTCTTTCTTTTTCATGGTTGTTTTATCCACTATAGGTTTTAATCGGTATCTATATCTTTGTTCCGTGGATTCATTTGAATTGAATCACCCAAATTCTGATTTATTTGATCCAAACTATATGTGAATGAACGCAGCCTAATAAGCCTTAGGCGTAGTTTATTTCCAGCTTTTGGATTTGTAACTCGATGTTATTTAAGGATCTCTCATCTCCTACAACTAATCTTTTTGAAGTGTGGTTGTGTAATTCGCTAAGCTCAACTAGTTAAAACGACCTAAACTTTATGTTATTATATATCTATATGTTTGTATTTATCAGTATGTCATTGTATTCCATTTCAATTTTGTCAAACTTTTCCAAACTTAGAAGATAGATTTAACTGATTTTCACAGGATAAGTATTAGGATTTAGCTAAATAATTGTTTTGTAACTTATTTTAAAGAGCATACATTGGTTATAGTCAAGTGAACCTATATTTTTTTTTATTGAATTACAAATTAAGAAAACCTTGATTGCCCTTGTTCAATTTGGAGTTGATTAACCTGTAACCATGTGATGACAAACTAGCTTTAACAAAATCAATATTTTTGAATTTTTCGGTTTGGTTAACTGAACCGGTAAAATCTTTGGTTTTTCGGTTCGATTATGGTTCATGTTTTTTTTGTTATGGATGGTTAACCGAAAAACCGAAATTTTATTTTCTATTTTTTAAAATATTGTTTATATTTAGTTGTTTAAGTTAATATCAAATTATTTGTTAGAAATTTCCAATTACAAATAATAATTGTGATATTTGACTATCTTTTGCATTTCACATAAATAAATAAATATTTGACTATCTTTTATTTATTAATTAAAAAAATACATTTTTATATTACTCGATATTATTTTTCATATTCCATGGATATTTGATAATTCATCATAATTTCATTATTAATAGAAGGAACAATATAATTAAACGAAGTATATGGATCATTCATTGTCATTCGTTCTTTTTTAGGAAATTTGTTATGTGGTTTGATAATCTTAACATATTTTTTTACATTAGTAACGATTAATTGGTTAATCGGATAACCGAACCGAAAAAATCGGTTAACCAAATACCGGTTAACCTTATTTTTCGGTTTAGGTTTAGGTTCAAGAAATGAACGAATCGATAATCTTGGTTAGCTTTCCGAAATAAGTTTTCGGCTTGGTTAACCATCCATGAACACCCTTAGTCTTAATTGTAGGTCATAAATATCTTTCGTAAATTTATGACAGAGAAAAAATGTATGTCATCTTGATGTATGACATGGCTTTCAGTAACAACATTTGTTGTCATCTTTAGGCATTACGATAGGCATTGTCTGTCATTAAAAGTGTTTTTTCTAGAAGTGATAGACGAAGAAGAAGGAGAACTGGCATTACGATAGGCATTGTCTGTCATCTTTAGGCATTACGATAGGCATTGTCTGTCATTAAAAGTGTTTTTTCTTAGGAATTCGAATTCATGTGAGCTCACCAAGCTTTATGGTTATTTATTTTAGTCTCTTTTATGGTTTTTATGGCTTTCTTTTATGAATTTGAAACTTAGTTTGTTTTGATAAATAGTTTTTTAACTTTTTTTTTAAAATGTTTTTACTATTGTATTTTTAAAAATTTGCTTTTTAAAAACTGGAGTTTTTTTTTTTCTTTTTTTACATAATCACTATTTTTACGTAATAAAGTCTTAATATTTTAGGTCACTTTACGATTTAGTCCCAAATTAAATTTTGTTTACAAAAAAGGAAAGTTTACTGGCAAAAACTTCGGAATAAACCTTCGTGGCCAGTTTCATAGATTTAGTCGGTATCTCATCTGTTTTAGTTAATTAATCCAAATTTTGAGGCTTTTTCATTAATTAATCAAAATTTTAGGGCTTTTTATTATTTTTTACCAATAAACCAAAATATTTGGATTTTTCTCAAAATTACATTTTAACTAAAACATATTATATTATCTAAGTTAATATGTATCATTCCCCATCTTCTTTCTTGCACTCTTTCTAGGCTCATCATGTGTTTTTATCGTCGTCGTCAAACCCAACAACAAAAATCTTACTCACAAACATTGTTAACTCCATCGATATTACCTAACCATGACTCGAACCTTGTTTCGAACTCATACACTAATGATATTGTCCATAGTGTTGTTAACAACAAAAGACAAATCCCACATGGTTCAACCACTGATACCTTGACTCAAGTCTTACTTGACCCTTGTTTCCTTACAAAAGGGCTTGAAAACCATGAAGAATGAACCATCGAGCTTAAAATGTAACACCCATAAAATTTAAGCCAATTTAAAACTTTTAAATCAATTAAAAACTACTTAGTTATTACAATTTGTTTTCAAAATAGTTTAAACATCATATTTCCCAGAAATCATAATCATCAATCGAGGAAGTGTACTGTCACGCCTTCGCCTTCCCGCGGCCATCCGCTGAACCTGAAACAATAAAGTGAAACTGTAAGTCCGAAAGCTTAGTGAGTTACCCCCAAAATACTCATACACATACAATAACAAACAACATACTATGGGTCCAATCATCCATCAGGATGGAATACCCCAGGCCCTCAACTATTGGGTTGGAATGCCAACATACCGATACACTTCACATAACAATATACAAATAACAACATGTATTGGGTCCACAACTTTACGGACTGGATTACCCCTGGGCCCACAGTGTGAGTCTGGATTGCCTTCCGGGCCCACAGCTCACATCTGGATTGCCACCGAGCCCACAGTACAAGTCTCCCTCAACTCGTATCCGGAATGCTCTCGGGTTTGTTGGTTACCGCACAGAGCAGTTTCTCCTGAACCCATCCCATATAACATGTCGACATATAACACAAATAATGCACATACAGATAATCACATGATACTACAGGTAGTCATACGGATCTACCTAACTGGCATAACAACTAGCATGCAGACAGTCAGACCAACTATAGGTCACTAAGCATAACCACATCCGATCTACCAGAATACCGATCCAACAGATCATACTATCATATAACCATCCTATCTACCAGGATACCGAACTAACATATCACAACAGTAATAATCCCAATAACAAAACAAAGGGTCGACCTTGGTGCCTTAGACCCTTGAGTACAGTGAGGATAACTCACCTCACAAGTAGCTTGGAAGATAGTGTCAAACTCCTCCAAATGTAACTCCAACTCCTACACATATATTCACCAATGTCCTTTGCTATAAATATCCAATTTGCCTAAATACCTTCAGAAGTCAACTGGTCAACCCTTGGTCAAAGTCAAAGTCAACTGTCAAAGTCAACAGTCCATTTTGACCTCAACTCGTCGAGTACCCTCAGCTACTCGCCGAGTTCCTTGCTTAACTTGCCAACTCGCCGAGTCACTCGTCTGACACGCCGAGCCCAAGGCAATCTTCATTGGACTCGCCAAGTCACTCTACTGATTCGCCGAGTCTACAACAATCTTCATCGGACTCGCCGAGTCGACCATGCCACTCGTCGAGTCCCTTCGGTCCTTCATCTATACAGATGCTTTTTAAGCCATGCTAAGGCTCCACACTGCAGATCCAAGCTCCCAGGGCATGTTTATCACGTAAAGTTGCAACTTTACGTGCATGCAAGGTGCTAATGACTTAAATCAAGCTAAAGAAGAGGTTCTAGGCAAAAGAGCTTCACCAACATGCTAAAAACTGAGACTTTATGATGATAAGAGCCAAGATGAGCCTAGATCCGAAGTTGCCACTTCAGATCTTGGTTCATTACTTCGAAATGCAACACCAAATGCCCCAAAATGGTCCCAAAACTCAAATATAAAAGGGATCTAGCTAGAAGAAGCTCAAGGTGATGACTTGATACCTTCAAATGATGATACACTGAGGTAGACTTTAGATCCCCAACTGATCCTTGCTCAAAGCTTCTTGATCTTCAAGCCTTTCCTCACCAAGATCCACCTTTCAAGCTTAAACACACAAGTATGGAGAGAAAACGGAAATTTAGGGTTTCTGGACTCGCAGGGGTTGTAAGGGCATGCTAAGGGGGAAAATGATCCTTTAAATAGGGTGCAAAACCCTGAGGACTAGGGTTTCACCCTCCAGCTCCAACTCGTCGAGTCACTCTTCCGACTCGGCAAATTGGTCACTTAAATACGTGGCCCAATCCCGCTCATACTCGACGAGTCAGGACATCCACTCGTCGAGTAGACCTTGAAACTTGAAATCATAATAGCCATAATATTAATACCTGAGAATCGGGGTGTTACATAAAAAACTCACCATGTGTAAAAAACTCAACTCGGTATTATGTACTGAAAACCATGAAGATTGTTGAATCTAATTATAAAAAAGTCAACGAGCTATCCACCATAAACTATTAAACTATTAATTTGGTATACCTACGAGCTATCGAGCTATAAGATTGTGTTCCAATCTTTATCAAAAAGTTCATAATTTATTGGTTTTTTTCTTGCCAAAAACTAATGGACTCGGTAGTCCTAAACAGACTAAGACGTAATAATGACAATTGTTGTGATATTACGTTTTAGTCATAATGAATTGGTGTGATATTACAACAATTGTCATTATTACGTTTTAGTCTATCTGGGGCTTCCGGAATGCTTTACTTTTTGGCAAGAAAAAAACTAATAAATGATTTTTGATAAAGATCGGAACACAATCTTATAGATGGATAGCTCATAGATTTACCAAATTAATAGTTTAATAATTTATGATGGATAGCTCGTTGACCTTTTTTATAATTAGAGTCAATATTCTTCATGGTTTTCGGTACATAATACCGAGTTGAGTTTTTTTTACCCATTTTGAGTTTTCTAAGCTCGATGGTTCATTCTTCATGGGTTTCAAGCCCTTTTGTAAGGAAACAAGGGTCAAGTAAGACTTAAACTAAGGTATCAGTGGTTGAACCATGTGGGATTTGTCTTCTGTTGTTAACAACACTATGGACAACACCATTAATGTATGGTTTCGAGTCATGGTTAGATAATAGGAACATCCGAGAATTGGAACCATGGTTTAAGTCATGGTTAGGTAATAAGGACATCCACGTAATCAACAAAGATTTTCTCCATTCTTCATTTGGAGATTGAAAGATGATTGTGGAGGTGTGAATGGATGATTTTGGAAAATCAATGGAGTTAACGATGCTTGTGAGTGAGATTTTTGTTATTGGGTTTGACGGCGACGATAAAAACACACGGTAAGCCTAGAAAGAGCACAAGAAAGAAGCTGGGGAATGGTACATATTAACTTAGATCATATAATATATTTTAGTTAAAATGTAATCTTCAGAAAAATCCAAATATTTTGGTTTATTGGTAAAAAATAATGAAAAAGTCCTAAAATTTTAATTAATTAATGAAAAAGCCCCAAAATTTGGATCAATTAACGTAAAAAGACGATATACCTACTAAATCTGTGAAACCGACCACGAAATATTATTCCGAAATTTTAGCTGGTAATTTGTCTTTTTTTTGTAAACAAAATTTAATTTGAGACTAAATCGTAAATTGACCTAAAATATTAGGACTTTATTGAAGATTTCCCTTATTTTTATGTATATATTCTTATTTCGATTTTTCTTTTTAACTGTTTTTCCAATTTTTTATTTTAATTTTTATATATTCCTTTTTATGTATTATATATTTTGAAAAACATATAAAAATAAGTTTCTTGTAAATATTCATATTTCAGTTATTCACATAAAAATATGTATTTTTATTTATAACTATTTGTAGTCATAATGTAACTTATATCTTTCCATATTTAGATGGGTTTTCAAAGTTTGTGTATGTATTTGTACTTGTTTGAGTTACGGTAGTTTTTGAACGGTATGACTTTATTGTGTGTATGGCTATGTCAAAAACAGAAAAAACATTGTTATTTATGTTTTTTTGTTATATACATTCTATCTCACTCTAACACATTCGATTTTTTTACAAAAGAAAAATATTGTTTAAACTCTCAACGCAAAGCGCAAGCTTAAAACCTCGTTATTTTTATAGTTGAAAGTCAAGGTCTACTGTTGTTGGTCAAATGTCTACATGTAAATTTAAGATACTTTGACATATAAACTTAAAATTTTACCAAGTATAACATAAATAAACTTTACCATAACCGAAAAACCTCTAAACTTTCAAATCTTGCATATGGACAAAAAGATTTAAAATTATGATTATATGATTGTACGAATTTGTTCTAGAAAATAACAAAACGTATCCTATAACAAAAAAGAAGAAGAAGATAAACTACAATAAATTTCTTAAGAGTTAAAACTATGTTTTTTTATACTAAACAAAAGATTATCACCCTATCATGTATATCATAAGATAATGATTTCCTTTACAAACGTTAAAAGGTTAATATTTTATTTCATCATTTAATTTAACTTTTTCACAGAAAAAGAATCACCTTCATTTCATTTTTGTATTTTATGGAACAAAAATCATTTCTATATATTAAAATGTGCATTGATGTTCTTATTGTCTACTTAGAATGAATCCTATAATTAATGACAAATTGAAAACCGCTTTTTATGTGTATAGGTAGCACGAGTGGGATAATAAAGTCCTTACAAGGATGGAAGTGTGTTCCTAGCATCGTGAATGGAGAAAAGGGGTTTTGTTGTAATAACCCGGCTTTTAGAATGTGTTTTCCAGGGGATAAGAAATTATGTGATAGTCATTGCAAGCCATGAACGAAAAACAAACTTCCTATGGAGGGGGCAAAAGCCTAATCTTCAAAACAAAATCACAATCTACTAGTATCTTTTAATAGTACACTTAAATGAGTCTTTCGATAGTCACTTATACTTATGAATGATGTATGTAAAAAAATATCATTGTTCTTATAAAAATATATAAATGATTGATGTTTCAAGATAAATTGGTTTATATAAACCACAAGAACCAAACACATAGTGGTTTATATAGTTATGATCAATTAACACGTTTTGACAAACCACATAGACCAACCATATAATTTTGTCTTATTTTAAATACATAATGTCTTTCGTGTATAGGCTAATAGAGAAATAAGATCATTTTGAATTTTGTGACCAAGATAATGATGATGATTTTCAATTTGTTAACAAGATTTGTATTACACCATAAAATTTAATCATTATTTTAATTAGTCCTAAAACATTATCATTACTATATTGGTAATGTTTTTCATTAGATGTGTAAACAGCCAGAATTATGTTTACATAAATACTTCACTATCATAAATTATATTTTTTAAAACTTGTCTCCAAAGCTATTTTACTCTTACAATCTTACTCTTGATTGATTCCAAAAACTCGTACAAATCAAATGTTTAATACTCATTTCATCTTCTTTAAGTCTCTCACTAAGATGTTTACAATCATTAAAACCATCATTTGCTATAAAAACCTTTTTTTATTAGTAAATTTAAATAATTTGCAACAAAAACTAACCATTTTCGATCGAGTGTCTCTTTATTTAAGTTTTCAGTATAAAAAGCATACAATCCTTCAAATTAGCATGTTCATTCAAATCAGAAATAGTTCAGTCTTTTATTTTTAACAAGAACCATAAAAACCTTTCAATTTCAACATGTAAAAATAAACACACTAAATACATCAATTACTACTACTCAACAAAGTAATTAAAATTCTCAACCAAATTTGTTTTCTACTACACTAAATTTGCATAAAATAATCAAATTGGAATAATGTCATTATCTAATATAATCTAGTTACCTAAAGATTTCTTGTTACAGCATACAACATTTGTCCTCTGAATATAACTACCATGGTTGCCCTTTCTTCGTAAGCCTTCTAGCCAATTCCATGTCCTTTTTCACTAAAAAAAATTAAAGAAAATGTGAGGACAGGTGTCGCGTCCACAAACAATCCGAGCTCCATGAAAAAACTTACTCAGGGTAACACGCTTTGCATGAATCGAGCACAACATTGAATCTTCAAACAACTGAACTATGTAATCTTCTGCTGCCTGAATTTTTGCTTAAATATAAGTTTTTCTAGTAATAAGATTTCATTAAGTTGATGAATTGAAAAAGAAATTTATTAATTAATCAAGAAATTATTATGAAACCTCTTGAAGGGCTTGTAGAGCTTCAGCTTGCCAACGTGTAACTTCAGGGGCAATGTAGTTGCTTATCTCTTTTACCTACAAACTCAAATGTTATTACTTCATTAAAGATTTCTTACTTTAATATTTCCAATCTAATATATACACTCAAATTTGATATCTGTGTTGCATTAGATACAATTTATTAGATCATGAATTAACTATATTTGATAACTTTAAAAGAACAAGATTTACCAAAGCTTACTACTGTATAATGTTAATGTAATTCACAACTTTGTAGCCACATGAATAGAAAGGTTTTTATGTTATAATTTGGTTAATTTGTCACAAAACCAGTTTATATAGATCACTAGAATCCTTAATGTTTCATGATATTTGTATATAGTGATTCTCAATTTCAACTTTCAAGTTGGATCAATCTAAACAGGGGTAAACAAAAGTTTCATAATTTGTTTCCGTATATTTGCTAAATCCTAAAGCCTGAATTAGCATGATGTCAATCAATGTGTATAAACACATACATACAAAAGTTTAACATGATTAGATAGATAAAGACATCTTACAGTTCGAATGAAAGGAGCAGCTGGAATGAGAAGGTTAACAGTCTTCTGAAGACGACGAATCTCACGAAGTGCTTGAGTTCCAGGCTTAAAACGATGGGGTTTCTGTTTCTGCCTCTGTCCAGTTCCTGAACCTAAATTCCAAAATACTTCAATTCAGAAAACTCAAAAACACATAACACAAATCGAAATCAGAGCAAAAACTCACTCCCTGGATCCTTTCTCGGAGATTTCCGTGGCTGCCGCGATTCAAAAAGCAACCAAAAAGAAATAAAACTACATTGCATCAGAAAAACTTCGAAACGACGAATTTTATGGAAAGAATTCAAAAATTGAAACGAGAAAGGGGTTTTAAGAGCATTACCGTACTTGTTGAGGTTGAAGTTGATGCTCCAGCTGCAATTACACAGAGAAGGAAAAAAAATTAGGGTTTGAACAAAACCTGAAAACAAAAACGAGATCGGAGAGCAAGAGATGGAGATCGAGATAGTGACCAGATTGTCGCTTGCCCCAACTTCGTTTAGCAGGTTGTTTGGTTCTCGCCATTGTTGATTCGATTTGATGTTGGAGTTGCTGCCCGTTGGTGTGGAAACGGTCGACTGGTTTTGCTCTTATTCGAAATTAAGGACATGTATTTCCCCGCTCAGTTTGTTTTCATTCGGATCCAACTATCTCAACCCGGATCCGGCTTGTGGTCGTTATTTGCGTATTTCTACTTATTGGGTTTAAATATTCCTGTTTAAATTCTAATTTTAATTTGGGTTAATAACATAAAACACTTTATTTATCGAATTTTTTTATTAACCCTCAAATTTATTATTATTAATATTATTTTGTAAAATGGTCCTTACATTCCCATTTTTCTTTTATTTGGTCATTTTAGCAAGTTTGTGGTATTCCTGTTTTACAAAAGTTTTTTCGAAAAGAAATCCGAAGTTTTATTCTCTTGAAATAACCCTTACATTTGGCAAACCTTTTTGTTTAGACATTTTTTTAGCTCATAATCCCTATAATTTCTTTTGTTGTTGTTGTTTATGGTGTTTTTGATAGTTTTCAACATTAAAATATGAATGTGATATTTGTTGTTTCAAAACGAAGTGAAAAAGTGCATTTCTAATTTTTGTTGGAAAAATAAATATCAAAATCTATATAAATAATGCTTAAAGATTGTAGCAGGTGAAAAATAATGGTCTATGTTGACTTAAAATCTTAGACAACGACAAAAGTTTACTTCATATTTTAGAACTTTCATGGTTATGATTTAGAGTTTAAGGCTTAAAACTTATGGGTAGGGGCGGAACTCCAACGTTAAAATTAAAAGGGCTGAAATCAAAACTTCATAAATAATCATATAAATTAGTTCATTATGTGCTTATAAAATATTTGCTCCTAAAAAACCAACCAAATATCTGTTTTGTGACCATCTAATTATGAAATGCCACGGAACCTCCAAATTACCATTTTATTACATTTTTGAGAGTGACTTACATGTCTTGTAAAATTAAAATGTTGGAATAATATTAATATTAATATATGATAAACTATGGAAAATGATTAGTCTGCATTCCAAATCATTTTTAGAATATTAGATGTTTAACAAAATTAAAATTTCTAAATTAAGTAGCACATTTAATAAGTTTAATAATTATTCACCTAGGCTTTCAACTTTTTAATATTTTAATGGATAGATAGCTTTCAATTTGCATACAACTATTGTTGTAGATGACCAGTGCAAGCATGATATGTTATCCTTCAAACTCATTTACACATCATAAGTATTATACTATAACAAAAAGAAGAACTTACAGATCCTGAGATCTGATGATGGAGGATGCTGCCTTGTCAATAAAAGTTTAAGATTACACTTCAGTTTAAGCAAAATGTAGAGTGGCGAGACGAAACGCATGCAAAGATGAGGGTGGTGAGCATTTTATGTTTCTGTTGAGAAACAGACGTAGTTGAGTATTCCAACGTTCGATGTTTTATTTCTGGTATTTTCAAAGTTCTTGGAAGTGATGATTATTTAGTATGAAGTTTTGTATTTTTTTTCAAATATGGGGTTAGTAACTAGGATTATAGCATTTTTTGGCTTTTTATAAATGTTTAGTTTCCTAATTAACTAATATCCTAATTTTTAGGATTGGTTTTGATTTTTGTTGTGTATTTTTCAAAATTTAATCTTATTCGATAGATTTCTAATTTTCAGAGTTGCTTAGCTATTTCAATATAGTTTTGATTATATAATTTATATAATAGGGGCCAAGAAAACTACTAAAAATATATATATATACAACACATATATGTATTAAGAAGCCAAAAACCACCTCCCATGGCCCTTAAATCATCCGCCTCTGCTTATGGGTTATGGCTTATGATCTTGGGGTGTTGGGTTTTTGGTTTATGGTTTAGGGCTTATAGCTTTTTGGCTTTTGACTTATGGTTTAAGGCTTATAGCTTATGGTTAGTGGCTTAGAGTTTAGAACTTAAGGTTTATGGTTTATGGTTTATGATTTATGGTCTGTGGCTTATGACTTATGATACATATTATTGTTCGCAAAATGCATAATAATACATACTTTTTATTCTCGTTGGCAAAATACATATCAAAATCTTATTACAAAATCATCAAAGTTTGTAGCAAGTGAAGACAAATGTTTTGACATCTTAACTTGGTTTAAGAATCAAACACAAAGGGAGTTTATAAACTCCAAACGATCTAAGATTTCAAGTAAGCTTAGATCATTGTTATTCACCTTGTACAAATATATGAGCATCCTATAAATAATTTTTGATATGCATTTTGCCAACAAGAATTAGACACATCATCATTTCTCTTTATTTTGAAAAATATTGGATGTCATCTTCATATTTTAGTGTTCAAAACTATCAAGAACACCAAAAACAACAACAATAACATGAAAAAAAATTATGAGACAAAACAAAAAGTTTGCCAAAGGTGATTTTTTTTTGGAAAAAATTAAGTTTCTTTAATCTTTAAAAAACCTGTTTTTTAATTGAACCGGTCGGATAATGTTTTCCGGTTCAACCAGATGGTCAAACGGTTCTATATTTTTATATGTTTTTAATTATCCTACATATATTGATTACAAAACTTGTCATATTTTTAGTATTACAAACGTAAATAGAATGCAACAAATAAAAACAATCATTATACAAGCCAAAATCAAACATAGAAGCCCAAAACAAACACAAAAATCCAAGACTCTCCGGTCCATTCCGGTTCAATTCAGCCGGTTGAACTGGTTTTTTACCAAAATCGGCCGGTTCAATCCAGTCAGGAAATCGTTATAAAACCGGTCCAAATCCAACAGTCGTCACCTCCGGTTCCTGATTCGATCGGTTTTTAAAACACTAAGTTTCTTTCGGAAAAAAATGTAAAACCAAAAGATTACAGGTAAAAATGCAAAAGGGCTAAATCAAACAAAAATAGAAAAATATAAAGACTTTTTTTAGAAAAAATAAACTTGATGTTTAATTCTCTCTCTCTCTCTCTCTCTCTTTCTCTCTCTCTCTCTCTCTCTCTCTATATATATATATATATATATATATATATATATATATATAACAATACATTTTAGAAAACCTACGATTTTTTTTCCAAACAAAAATCATAAGATACATACAAGAGGATACAAATGTTTATTGGCTATTAAATTTTTTTAATAAAAAAACGGTTTTTTTGTGAAACCTACGGTTTCCTTATATATATATATATATATATATATATATATATATATATATATATATATATATACACACACACACCGCAAAAAAATACATACAATTTCTATTCTATTGATACCATTTAAAAAAACGAAAAAGAAAACATCCGTACGGTTTCATATAAAACCTACGGTGTACAAGTCGACACTGCACAAACAGTGCATTGGGCACTTGTACGGTTTTATATATATTTTTTTCAATTTTTTTCAAAATTTTTTTTATCCCCATAAACAAAACCTACTTCTAATCACAAACACGGTAAAATTTTTAAGAAAAGTAGACAAACATGGTTGTTCTTCGGGTACTCCAGTGAGAGAAAAACGTAGCAAAACAAAAGAAAACAATAGGAAAATGACCTAATCTGAATTTTTTTTCATTATATATTTTGGGCTAATGGGCCACGAAAAAGTAAACGGCCAATTGAAACAGTAGCTCATTAGGGGAAAAGAGTAGCCAACGAGCGTTGACCGTAGTCATCCTCTATTGACTACTATTTTGTGGGCTACTTTTGACGAAGTGAGTTTTTTTTGACTATTTTTTGATAAGTAATTAGAAAAAATGGCTAGTTTTGTATTTTTCCCAATAAAATATTGTATTCCCTAGTAAGTTTAATTAATATCTTTAAATAACAAACGAGGATAATGACTTAGGAGGGTGGTTTCCAGCTTGTCCGTATAAGGTCACTAAGGTTTTTTTTTGTGCATATTAGACCAATATGGATTGTTATTACCGTTTAGAAATAGTCATTTTACTGGTTTTAACCGGTAAAAGGATCAAACCAGTAAAATGACTATTTCTAAACGGTAATAACAACCATATTGGTCTAATACGTACAAAAAAAACTTAGTGACCTAATACGGACAAACTGGAAACCGTATTACCCTCCTAAGTCATTAACCCTAAGTATTTAGAAAACATGCTTACTAATCAATGTGACTGATTTGTTTGACTGAAAATAGTTGCTTCCATTTAAACTTATCTTACAACCCTTCCAGAACTTCTAAGTCCAAAAACATATATGATTGATGATCTTCATTACATAAATATGCAACATTTTATTAATAACTTTTTTTTTGTCATTTAAATGTTTACATGAACACATCTATATGTACAAAAACAATCTCACTTTGATACCTCCCATCAATGTCTACATTTGATAACGAATGGAAATGTAAAACCAACAGGGACTTGCAGATGATGTCTATTATCAATTATTTTATAAAAAGCAAAACCACAACATGAACTAAGAAACTGAAGTTGCAAAATGAATAAAAAAAATCATCCCATAAACAAATACATACATACTATATACAACACATAAACGGAAGTTTATAAAGCATGAAACTTAATGACAGGAAAAGTAAAAAACTTAAAGGATACTTTATAGAAAGAAAGATCACCCTTACTTGCCACAAATGGTTGAAGACATCAACAAGAAGATCAATCTGACCATAGAATCCACATGTTGTCTGATCATGACTTCAGTAGATGAACTACTGAAACGTAAGAATTGCAGTTGAACTCTATTAGCATTTGAAATGGGAATTAGGGTTCTAGAGAAGATGACGAAGGGTTAAATTTTTTTTTTGGACCATTTCTTGATTTGTGTGTGTCATCCTTGCGCATGGGTCATGCTAATCTTCTCTGTATCGTTCCAATTTTATCGGATGTCCCCAAAGGGACGACTATAGATGAAGAGCTTCGCCATATAGAGGAGTAGCAGGTTATATGGGACGACGCGAGTTATAAACGAAATAGTTTACTGTTGATGGTCATATATTCTCAATGTCTTTAAAATTAGGGTTAATGACTTAGGAGGGTAATAATGTTTCTAGTTTGTCCGTATCAGGTCACTAAGATTTTTTTTTGTGCGTATTAGACAAATATTGTTGTTATTACCGTTTAGAAATAATCCTTTTTACCCGTTAAAACCGGTAAAAGGACTATTTCTAAACGGTAATAACAATCATATTAGTCTAATACGCACAAAAAAAACCTTAGTGATCTAATACGGACAAACTGAAAACCTTATTACCCTCTTAAGTCATTATTCCTAACAAATGTATTAGAAAAACTCTTCTTCATTTTTCTTAATGCTATACTAGTTTTTAGTACAATTTTAACTTCATTTGTATTTGACACGATTTTGTGTGGATAATAAAACAAACTAAATAGAATTCTTTTTCCTGAATTCCGTTACGTACAAGAAATGAACGTGGCCATATACGCACACCCATTAAGCCATTACAATACCGAAAGGACAAAACTACCCATCCTTGTTACCCCATAAGTAGCACTTGTCCGAGGGTAAAACGGGTAAAGTCACATTTCGAATCAATGAAAAGAATACACGTGGCGGAGACAAGCTTGTGCACGATTATTTCCCAGCAGGCAGCAGCAGCTGCAGCACAAACAGATTATCTCTCTCTCATCGAAGCTTTTTCTCTTTATAAATCGCTGCAAAAAACCCTTCGTTTCTCATAACTCCATTTTACATCATTTCTCTCTTCATCTTCTTCTTCATTATACCTCCGGCGACTTGTTAAGCTAGGTATATCATCCCTGGTTTTTCTCTTTGTTTTCATATGTATATGCAGAATATCATATATACATGTATCGATCCATGGTTTATATATACATGCTTTAACTTGTGTTTCTGGATTTGGGTATCAAAAAAGAGTAATATGATCGTACACCTAGCTAGCTTATATAGATTAACGAAATGTATGTTGTTTGTGTTCGTTTTTGTTTTCCGGTTGACTGGATAACGTGGTTTTACTGAAATATTTCTCATCTGATTCATTCCGAGTCTCTATGTACGTATATCTTCGATCGATGTTTGTTTTTCACGATTTACACTGAGAAATAGTTGAATGTTTTGTTACTGATTTAACGATGTATGATTTTGTTTGTTGAATAATGGGTTTTTTTCTTAAATAGTGTAAGTTGACTGTATATATCTTTCATCTTGCTCAATATGTTTGTATTTATGCTAGATTTGACGTTTTACTTTCTAGTCTGGGTATTCTTCTCTGCAACGAACTAAGTCTTCCACCTGTTCCTACTTATTTTTGTTAATATTTTTGGTCATTGTTCATACAATGTTAGAGTATAACTTTTTGTAAAAGGATAATATATATCACATTCACGAGTTAAAAGTAGGATGATAAATCAAAAAAGGGAGCTACATAATTTTAGCAAGTTCCTTTTTGCAAACTAAGATATATTGATATGCGAATAGATTAAGCAACAATGTGGTTTTATTGTTATATCCATAAAATTGTCTAAATATTGTTTATGACAACAATTTTTAGTGTTCTTTTTGTAAGTTTAACGATTAGAACTAAAGTTGCCTACGTGTTTTATATTGTTCTCATGACATACAGAATTACGAAAAAATGAAGGAATTGCCACCACCTCCGCCTATTCCATCAAATTTTGTTCCAGCAAAAGTCAATGAGTCAAACCGGCGTCCAATGGTCAGGCGTGAATTGGGCACTAAAGGTCAAAGGATCTCTCTGTTGACCAACCATTTCAATGTCAAATTAAGCAGGACTAATGACCACTTCTATCAATACAGTGTATATATCATGATTTCAACTCTTTTTTTACTATTTATATTCTGCCATAGTTCGTAACATGATATGAGGTTACTTATGAATCACAAATATCTGTTCTTCAGGTTGGTTTATTTTATGAAGATGGAAATCCCGTCGAGGCAAAAGGGATCGGAAGAAAAATACTAGATATGGTTCATAAAACCTACGAATCTGAAATGGGTGGTAAAGGTTTTGCGTACGATGGTGAAAAGACTCTTTTCACCGTTGGTGGTTTACCTGCAACTAAGCTCGAGTTCAATGTTGTTCTGGAAAATGCCGCATCAAATAGGTGATAAACAATGTTTGACTTTTGACTTTCTTTTTAAGAATCTTGTTGCTAACAATTAACAAACTCGTGGAATCGTTTGTATAGAACTATCCGAGGTGGAAGCCCAAGTGAAGGAGAAACGAAGAGGTCCAGACGTGTGCCTCAATCGAAACAATACAAGGTCACTTTAAGCTACGCAACAAAAATCCCAATTCAAGCCATTGTTAATGCGCTTCAAGGTCACGATTCAGAACAATTTCATGAAGCGGTTAGGGTTCTAGATGTTCTTCTTCGCCAACACGCTGCGAAACAGTAAGTCTGACATTATACATATGAAACAAGAATTTCTAGTTGGTTATTCATATATTTACATTCAATTACATTAATCATGGTTTATTTGGGATTTTACACAGAGGTTGTCTTCTGGTTAGACAATGCTACTTTCAAAATGATTCCAGAAACTTCATAAGCATTGGAGGTGGTGTTGTGGGTTGCAGGGGGTTCCATTCAAGTTTTCGCGCCACCCAATCTGGGCTGAGTTTGAACATGGGTAAAAAAACACTAACGATTTCATCTTTTTTTTCCGTCTAATTTTAAAAATTATAATGCTATGACTGATTATCAATCAACATTGATTTGATTCTATTACAGATGTATCGACAACAATGATAGTGAAGCCAGGCAAAGTTATGGATTTCCTATTTGAAAACCAAAACGTTCGCAGCTTAAGGGAGATCGATTGGATCAAGGTATAACAATTTTGTTCTGTTTTAAACTTATCGATTCAAAATTACAAACGTTGAGTTTGATTCTTTTTTGGTGATTAGGCAAAAAGAATGCTGAAGAACCTTCGCATCAAGACCTTACCCTCGAATCTGGAGTATAAGATCATTGGATTGAGTGAGAAAACATGTAGAGAACAGAGGTTAGTGAATTTGTTCAATTATTTCATGTCATTCAATCAACATTTTCATACGTTTGAAATCTAAATAATTAACTTTGTAGGTTTTCATTGAAACAAAAGAATCAAAGAGATGGGTATAGCCCAAATGAAGCCATTGACATAACAGTGTTTCAATACTATGCTGAGTATCGACAAATACACCTTGAATACTCTGCTGATTGCCCATGTCTTGATGTTGGAAAACCTAAGCGACCAGTTTATATCCCACTCGAGGTAATTAAATATATAAACCTTTTCAGATTTTGTTAACAGATATTAATCACCAAAATCCAATCTAAATCCTTTTTGTTTTTTTTTAATAGTTGTGTGATTTGATTTCCCTTCAACGATACACCAAGGCTTTGTCTAATTTACAAAGAGCTTCACTTGTTGAGAAGTCACGACAAAAGCCTCGTGATCGAATGCAAGCATTGACTGGTGTAAGCTTCTATATCTTAATATCAATTACGAAAATAGAAAATATTAATTAAATGGTAATAAAAAAACATTTTGAATTTTCCTTTTCAGGCACTGAATCAAAGTAACTATGGTGCTGATCCTCTTATTAATGCCACTGGGATTACAATCACTACCACTTTCACACAAGTCGAGGGTCGAGTTTTGGAACCTCCAAAGGTAAAATTACAATTAATTAAACATTTTTTTTTTCAAATTTATATTATTAATAATGTAGTTAAACATTTTTCCAATAGCTGTGTGATTTGTGTGTACTTTTTCTTAGTTGAAATTCGGGAGAGGAGGAGACATGGTGCCACGTGGGGGTCGGTGGAACTTCAACAACAAGGTCAAACTCAACCCTCTCCATTTTGACCATATTTTCATTTTTTCATTAAATCTAACATTTACATATACCGGTCTTAATTCAGACACTTGTTGAGCCTTCAAGGATAAGCTGTTGGGTTGTAGTCAACTTTTCTGCACGATGTGACATGAATGCCCTCAAGAACAATCTCCGCATGTGTTCTCAAGCAAAGGGAATCGTGAGTTCTCTCACATAATTAATCCACATCTATTTGTAATATAACATCATAAAAACTTACAAAAATTGAAAATTAATATATATTTTTTTGTGTAATGTATACAGGAACTCGATCCACCATTTGGTGTGATCGAAGAGAACCCTCAGTTTAAACGTAGCCCTGCCCTCATTCGTGTTGATAAAATGTTTGAAGCCATAAGACAAAAACTCCCGGGCCCACCTTCGTTCATTCTATGCATCCTCCCTGAACGAAAAAATTCCGACATCTACGGTTTTTACCCTTTCTCTTCATCTTTTAATGTTTACCCAGTTTGATATTATTATACTGGAACTGAGACTGATACTGATGTCAATGTATTATTCACAGGTCCATGGAAACGAAAATGTCTCGTGGACCATGGGATTGTCACACAGTGCATCGCCCCGACTAAGATCAACGACCAGTATGTCACAAACATGCTTCTCAAGATCAATGCAAAGGTCTTATTTTCAATCCAAACACAATTTTTTTTTTATATTTCTTGAACTCGAGTCATATTAATTTAATTTATTATTTTTTTATTTCAGATGGGTGGAATAAACTCTTTGTTGTCAATTGAGTTTTCAAATGCTATACCATTGGTGTCACGGACTCCCACTATAATCTTTGGGATGGATGTCTCCCATGGTTCACCTGGACGTGCGGATGTTCCCTCAATTGCTGCTGTATATTTTGTCACATATTTTTATTTTCTTCACATTCTTTAATCTAATACAATAATAATTAATAATATATTTTTAATATGTACATTTAGGTTGTAAGCTCAAGGAAATGGCCACAAATTTCGCGATACAGAGCATCTGTTCGTGCACAATCTGCAAGAGTTGAGATGATCGATGGTTTGTTTAAGCCTATTTCACATGATAAAGATGAAGGAATGATAAGGTTAAAATTAATTCATATTTCATAAACATTTACGGATTTGAATCTCGAATGCTAAAAAGTATTGATGGATGTTTATATGATTTCAGGGAGCTGTTGGATGACTTCTATTTAAGCACTCCAAAATTGAAACCGAAGAACATAATTATATTCAGAGATGGTGTAAGCGAATCGCAGTTTAATCAAGTGCTCAACATCGAACTCAATCAAATCATTGAAGCGTGTAAGTTCTTGGATGAACAATGGGATCCGAAGTTTTTGTTGATCGTGGCACAAAAGGCTCATCACACAAAGTTCTTCCAAGCCAATTCAGAAGCTAACGTTCCTCCAGGTTTCCGATTTTGAAATTGTTTTGATTTGGATGAACAAAAACGAACAAAAATTGAATCTTTTTTGTGTTCTTGTGTTTCAGGAACAGTTGTTGATAATAAAGTCTGTCATCCTAAGAGCAACGACTTCTATTTATGTGCACAAAATGGACCGATTGTGAGTATTGTGAAAGGATTTGTAAGATATGATTGTGATTAAAGAAATGATTTTGAATTGATTGTATTTGGGTTTTTTTAGGGTACTACACGACCTACGCATTACCATGTGCTTCTTGATGAGATCGGGTTTTCTGCTGATGAGTTGCAAGAGCTTGTTCATTCGTTATCCTATGTGTAAGTCGATGAAAACTTAATTTTTCTAAAATATTAGGTCAAAATTAGTCAAATAGGGATTGATTTGGGGATTTTGGGTTTTGTAGGTACCAAAGGAGTACAACTGCTATATCTGTAGGTAAGAATAATGTATACAAGATGTGATAATTAATTAATTATACATTGATTTTGTTACATGTTTTTAAAGTAGAATCTAATGATGTGAAAATGTTTATATATGCAGTTGCTCCGATCTGCTATGCTCATTTGGCGGCAGGACAGGTGGCGCAGTTTGTTAAGTTTGATGACATGTCGGACACCACATCTAGTCATAGTGGTGGTGGTGGTGGTTCTACTTTCACCCAGTTGCCAAAGCTTCATGATAAGGTTTCTAGTTCCATGTTCTTCTGCTGAACAACAATGGTAGTTATGATTGATTTTTGATAATTAAAACATGAATTCTTAAAAGTATGTTATCTGGATATTTATGTTTGTTGATTTACTGAGATTTTAAAAACATATTAACACTAAGGATGTTTGTGCTTCTGCTATATATCGATTATAATCTTTTTGGGTGGAGTATTTTTCCTTCTATTAATATAATTAATAACAATCTACATTATTCATAAACATATGTAAATAATGATTGCATCATACTACTACATTTTTTTTGGAACCGACAATTTTATTAAAAGACAACCCCCTAACAAGAAGCTAGAGGGAGCCAAAGATACAAAACATCATCAATTACATAAAATAAAAAGGAGATATAAGCCATTCTCCCCATACAAAGTTTCCTTTCCCATACTTGTGTTTGATCCAAACATAGACCATTGACCTAACACCTTCAAACACCATTTCTGGGGAGATGAATTTTGAATTAAATAGTCTATGGTTCCTTGCTTGCCACATACCCCATAGTGTCCCATATATGATTAAGAGTAAAGTTGCTCTGCGTTTTGGGCATTTCCAAGTCATTGCAATATAATTTAAGCAACTCTTTTATACTAGGAAATATCATTGGATTGATACCACACCACTTCCATATCCGATTCCATATATCAGCAGCAAAGGGACATTTAAGGAGCAAATGATCCGCTGATTCCATTCCTGAGACACACGCACAACATTGTGTAGACAGAACTTGTATCCCTCTTTGATCAAGGGCAACCGTAGTTGGGACGCGGTCCATTCTTGCTCTCCAAATAAAACAAATTACTTTGATTGGAATCCACTTACACCATTGAAATACACCATCTGGAATCAAGTGAACTGCTCGATCAATCCTTACCCTTAAAGCTGCCACGCAGAACTGATCGTCCGATTCCCATTCAGTTTCAGCTTGATTTCTTCGGATAACATCAGAATCTGCAATATTCATTTTATTAAGTGTAATTTTACATTTATCTATATTTTTCCAAACACCAGTTAAATATCTAGATGACATATGAGTTGTGAGCCCCGCATCCAGATTGTGTAAGCCTTGTATGATTTTCGCCCAAAGTGCACTCCTTTCATGGTAGAATTTCCATCTCCATTTTGAGAGTAACGCCAAGTTTAGTGCTTTAATGGAGCCAAGTCCTAAGCCACCCACCTCTTTTGGAGCAATTACTTTCTCCCAAGCCACCCAACGTATTTTTGGAGTATTGTTAGGTCCTCCCCATTAAAAGTTCCTTCTTATTTTCTCCAAGTTATCGATCACTCCTAACGGGGCTGCAAAAATTGATAAATAGTAAGTAGGTAGACTCCCCAAGACTGACTTTGCAAGAGTCATCCTTCCACCGAAGCTCAATGTTTTTGATTTCCGTCCGGAGAATTTATTGTTAAATTTTTCTATCACCGGCAGCCAAGAGCTTTTACGTTCATGTTTGCTCCCACCGGAACTCCTAAATACGTGAAAGGTAATGAACATGACTCACATCCTAATGGTGAGGACCATCTTTCAACCTCGTGTGGTTCCACATTAATGCCGAAGACTTTCGATTTGTTGAAATTAACACTTAGCCCGGAAGATACTTAAAAACATTTGAGGATCCTAGCCATATTTTTTATATTTTGCATTGACCATTCGCCAATGAATAAAGCGTCGTCTGCATAGAATAGATGAGAAAGCTGTATATTGGAGTTTGGAATAGAGATTCCATGAAAAACTCCTTTTGTGGTGTTTGATAATGTATTTAGAATGTTGCTTGTATAAATGATAATATATATTTACGTGTATCCACTAGTTTATTAATTAATGCATAATATATAATTTCATGAGTATTTAATTTGGCATTTTTTTTAAATGTTAGAAGTTAAGATTGGCTTAACAAGTATCATTTATTGCTGATAGTTTAGTGATCATGTCATATTTTGCAATAACATTTTTTCTTTCCGAAGTGGCTATACGACCATGCATATTGAATTCAACAATAATTGAGTATATGTATCTTATAGCATCTATTATGGTATTCATAAATCATAATTTATAAATCCGATACATATTTTTTAACCACACCAAACATTATTGTAGCTGCATAACTGGGTGGGATTGCATAATGTAATGTAGTTCCATATTTTTTTAACTATATAGTTCCTCTTAAAAGAGATACGCATTTTTAGGGTTTGGAATTGCATAACGTAATGTAGCAAGCCTCTTAAATGGTAATATTTGGATTAAGACTTTTGTCCTTAGATTTTTTTTTTAGTAAATATCACTATAGCCCAAGTGCCCAACTAACTATCAGGTTCCGTTTTAAATGGTCTTTCATTTTTTTTGACAATGTAGGGGTACAAAGTCCAATTTTACCTATTAATAAGGGACAATGCCTTATAATTGTCGGTTTTCATGATGATAATGTTTTTTCTCACTAAAAAAACTAAAAAGAAATAAGACTAAAATCCATCTCACATCTCATCCAGCCTCTTCTTCTTCTTCCACATGCTTTGTTGTTGATCCTAGTCACAAAAACCAACCACCATTTTTCCTCAAATAACTTAAGATTAAACTCCATCATAATCAATGCAACAAACTAATTTTTCTCTATATAATGTTGAGATAAATACAACGTCTATACAACTTTAGAAACTTTGACCAACTAATCAAATATGTTATGAAGTGAACTTCTCGTATGAGGTATGAACTCGAGAATGCCATCTAATCCCTGCATAACAATATATATACCATATAACAAAATCAACACCTCCGACTGTAATCAACGATTTCAGATCTTGATGGGAATATTTTGACCAGTCATAAACATATAAATCTAATTCTTTTTTCGACATAAGTTGATGATGATTTTGATGATTTAGGGACCGAATCAGGATAATCTGCTGCAAATGAAATTTTGGACATCCAATTTTCACAACCAATATGTCACAAATTTAATCGAACATCTCCAAGAAACTGAAATATATATATATATATATATATATATATATATATATATATATATATATATATATATATATATCATTTGGGTAAATGGACATATACCCAATTTAAATAATACTTCATATCAAGCATTTAACAATTCTAACTTTTTTTGGTTAACAAAATATGTAAAAACCTTGATTCGAAATTATCAGAAGTTCTTTGAATATGAGGAAATCATATCCAATTGCTAGTGACTGCCACAATTTCTTCTTGTAGACTCTCTTCAATATTATCAGATACAATGTTTTCAACATTGTATCGTACAATCTTGTCAACCGCTTCTGTCTGTTGGACCCGTCCCTCAAACACCTCCAAATACAAATGAACAATCTCCTTCGTTTCAGACATTACATTTCTGAGTTGATGAACATCTGCTTCGTCTACAATATTCATAACATACTCATGAACCGGCCAACCGGGTGTTTAAATGACAATGATATATTACTATTGAACGTATTAGCCTTAATTTTAACCAAATCAAACAATATTCGACGGTCAAAATTAGGCGGAAACAATAAACCTAAGTTGTTAAACTTTGGTCTAACGTAGGTGTCAATTCCATTACTCAACTGCCAAAAACCCCCGTACATAAAATAACAAAACTCATATTTTCTTTGAACAAATTTTCAACCCTAAAACTGATGGATTTTTGAAAATAGATCATTAAAAAACATAATCCTTTATATCACAAAAAATCGTCGCTAATACGCTTCTAACGGCCCATTCCACAGAGAGGTTAACGCCTCTGTGGAGCCCTCGTCACAACCTTTGCGGAGGGTTTAATGAACCTCGAAGCAATCACTCCGTTGACGTATCTCTGCGGAGATTCATAGGTCACTCTCATATCGTACAAAATTCTTTGTTCCGTGGAGATTTCGTCGTTCCGCGGAGACCGTAGAGGGTGCTCTGTGGAGTGCATGTCTATAGCTAAAATTCCGAGTTTTTGTGACAAAATTTTGAAACACCCTAAAAAAATGCCTATAAGCGTCTTTTTCCCATTATATATACTTAACAAAAACATAAGTGTGAAGAGTAATTTATTATTATTTTTTTTAATAATTTGTTTTTTTATTAGGCCAACTATTTCTTAAAGGCTTTGTACGCTGCCACATTTTTACATGACTCTTCTTCATCATTTTTAACCTCTTTTTTCACCGCAAGGATTTCTCGATCACCATCAAACCCCAAAGTCAGGTAAGATTTACCAATCTCCTATGTTTCTTTATGGAGTAAATATGGTTTAAGGTAATTTGTGTGTTTGGTCCATAAATTATTTTTTTAACTCGGAAGGTCCTTACTGTTTGTTTTTGTTACACACTTGGTCCCTGTCTTACCTAAAAAGACTATTTTGCCATTGATTTTTTAATTGATTTAAATAAACACACCCCCAACACCACCCCTCACCTTACCTTACATACTCCATCATTTTTCTCTATTTAAATAATATTCTTTTTAGGTAAGACATGACCAAACGTGTAACAAAAGCAAATAGTAGGGACCAAGCGCGTAACAAAATCAAAAAGTAAGGACCTTCCGAGTTAAAAAAATAATTTAGGGATCAAACGTGCAAATTACCCCAAACCATAGGGACCATTTGTGTAATTTACTCTTCTTTATGTGCCCTATGTATATTTTTTTGCTTTGTCTTTTCAATTTAGGGTTTATCATGGTTAAGTAATTGTTTTTATACTTGGATTTTTTTGCTTTGTCTTTTTCTCTTAGGAAAATGACATATATAACCCACAAACTTTTTAGGGTTGATTCATTCAGTCCATAATGTTATTTGTGCGTCTTTTAAGGAAACAAAGTTGGTTGTGTTGGATCTAAAACATCATTTTTGAGAAAACGAAGGGGTAACCCGGTTACCCTTTATGACACCTCATCGTAATTTTACATTTTAATAATTAAAAATAATAAGAGGGGCCCACAATTCTTTCTCTCTCTCTCTCTCTCTATATATATATATATATATATATATCTCGCAGTACGCTAACACTAGATCATCTTCATCCTTCACCTTCATAAACCAGTAAACCACGCTATCAACAAACAACTATCATGCACCAATCAACCACCTAAATTTCTAATCTTTTTCCTCTCTAAAGCTCTGTATATATGTTCCTCCTATAGATTTGACCTTGATTGCAACCATAATATGCTTGAATATTCTTTGGCAATGATGAAGGTTGAAGATGAAGGCAACAAATCTAAGCTGGTGATTAAGGTTGTGACGATGATAGACTCCAATTCTTCCTTCTGGTTAGACCTTCTCTTTCCAGAGACTCCTTTAATCACCGATGTCTTCCATCTAATTCACTGTCGTTTGGACCACCGTCTTCACCAGATTGGGATGCCAAGCGAGACTGCTAGATAGATTGGGACGTTTTGAGGAAAATGAGAGATTAGTGGGTTCCTGTAATGGTACTCAATTTATCAAAAATTGATTTATGAGCTATCGACTATAAGGTATTTTAATAATTTGAACTTCGCTCATGTTTCAATGGTTCCATTAATCCCATCGATTGAAATTTGTGAACACGTCTAGTTTGATAAAAAACGATATAAAGATGCAGAGTAGAAAGAGTCAGAGAATGGTTGGATTTGCAAACTTATTTTAGAGTATGACATATCACCGAAAATTGCACACAGTAACCCAAAAAAAAACTCATAACATCTTATACAAGGAACAATAATGATGAATTGTTGCTTGAAGGCTCATGTTTATTGGACTAAAGTCAAGATCTTAGAAACGATGGTGAAAATACAGATTGATCATGAAAGACACCATGGCAGCCTTGTACAATATCATCGAAGCTTTGTTCTTCATGTAAATCAGCTTTTAACAATCTTAATCAATCGCCACCTCACCATAACCTCAAGAAATGGTCACAGTTCGCTAAAACTTCCAAAAATTCAAAATTATTAACCTATAACAACATTCGATTTGGAGGAAAGGGGAATACAAACAAGGATTTCTGACTGTGGCGATCAAGCATTTGAAATGTAAAAGCAAAAACCCAAAGTTAGGATCGTTTGGGTTTTCACATTGGTAATGAGGAAGCTATCGATCAAACTTCAACAAACATTTTAAAGAAATTGTAAAACAAATTTGAGTGAGGTAGGTTTATAGAATGTAGCCAAAGGTTGTTGATTTGTGATGTTGTGATTTTCGAAGGGATTTTGTTTTTAGTTTGGTGCATTAATGTTTTACTTACATAAAAGATTTTTTAATCGACCAGTAATGACCAACAGTAGTGCTAAGATGAGAGAGAGGTAGGGCCCAAGTTTGATTTATCTATTATCCAAACCGGCTAAAACAAGTAAATAGCCTAAAAGAACATGTTACCCATAACTTAGTTCCCTCATAAAGCTATAATTTTTTTTACAGATTAAAAGGGTAAATCCTAAATAGTTCGTAGGTTATATGTGTCATTTTCCCTTTTCTCTTTTTCTCTTTCTTTTTCATGGTTGTTTTATCCACTATAGGTTTTAATCGGTATCTATATCTTTATTCCGTGGATTCATTTGAATTGAATCACCCAAATTCTGATTTATTTGATCCAAACTATATGTGAATGAACGCAGCCTAATAAGCCTTAGGCGTAGTTTATTTCCAGCTTTTGGATTTGTAACTCGATGTTATTTAAGGATCTCTCATCTCCTACAACTAATCTTTTTGAAGTGTGGTTGTGTAATTCACTAAGCTCAACTGGTTAAAACGACCTAAACTTTATGTTATTATATATCTATATGTTTGTATTTATCAGTATGTCATTGTATTCCATTTCAATTTTGTCAAACTTTTCCAAACTTAGAAGATAGATTTAACTGATTTTCACAGGATAAGTGTTAGGATTTAGCTAAATAATTGTTTTGTAACTTATTTTAAAGAGCATACATTGGTTATAGTCAAGTGAACCTATATTTTTTTTTATTGAATTACAAATTAAGAAAACCTTGATTGCCCTTGTTCAATTTGGAGTTGATTAACCTGTAACCATGTGATGACAAACTAGCTTTAACAAAATCAATATTTTTGAATTTTTCGGTTTGGTTAACTGAACCGGTAAAATCTTTGGTTTTTCGGTTCGATTATGGTTCATGTTTTTTTTGTTATGGATGGTTAACCGAAAAACTGAAATTTTATTTTCTATTTTTTAAAATATTGTTTATATTTAGTTGTTTAAGTTAATATCAAATTATTTGTTAGAAATTTCCAATTACAAATAATAATTGTGATATTTGACTATCTTTTGCATTTCACATAAATAAATAAATATTTGACTATCTTTTATTTATTAATTAAAAAAAAATACATTTTTATATTACTCGATATTATTTTCCATATTCCATGGATATTTGATAATTCATCATAATTTCATTATTAATAGAAGCAACAATATAATTAAACGAAGTATATGGATCATTCATTGTCATTCGTTCTTTTTTAGGAAATTTGTTATGTGGTTTGATAATCTTAACATATTTTTTTACATTAGTAACGATTAATTGGTTAATCGGATAACCGAACCGAAAAAATCGGTTAACCAAATACCGGTTAACCTTATTTTTCGGTTTAGGTTTAGGTTCAAGAAATGAACGAACCGATAATATTGGTTAGCTTTCTGTGACATCCCCAAAATCTCGGCCAGAAAAGACCGATTTTCATTTATGCTTTTAAATAATTTCAGAGTAAATCCTTTTGATTTGAAAGAGTTGCAGAATTTGTTCCCAAAACAAAACATGATAAAATAATATTTATCAAAGCATTTCATCAAGAGATGCATTTTCATTATATAATCAAAACTCGGGATGTCATGTTCCGATACAGACCATAAAGCATAAACGATAGCATTACAAGTCATTCAACAAATATATACATATACAGACTTGTAAACAAAACAACTTGATGATTCAACCATCTTATGCCCTCGCGCCACTACCTGTAATACAAATAAAACTGAGTGAGTCAGGCTTGGGAGCCTGGTGAGCATATAGGGTTTTCAACCCACAATAAATAAGTTATATTTAATTTTCACCAACCAATCACTATCCCGATTACCCATTCCCGTTATCCTCACTTTACGTCCCTAAAATAACATCTATCTCAAGGGACCTAATCTAGGATTTTCATCGGGACGGACATCACTGCGAAGGGGTTTCCTCAACAATAGATATCCTAAAGGCAACCATGAGGGAGATAGAGTACACCGGTGAACACATCGTTCACAACACCTACAGGTTATGAACCTGCTAGCGTTCCACTGGACTGTCTAGAAAGAGTCCGTGGTCGTTATCCATACTCCGCTGAATAACTAGATCAACAACAACAACAACATCGAGGCATCTCATCTGTTTATTACACACCAACTATCTACCCATGTTCTACCCAACATATTAGTAGATAAAATATATATTTTCATACATAGTTTGAAACCTGTATATCATTTTCATTCAATATATATTCTACATAACAGATGAGGCATACCCACGTAACACGTATTTCATAGAAAGCAATTCAGATCTATGAGATGGAATAAAGCGAATATCCATTCACGCATACAATCACAAAATATACACATAACAAGTATATCGCATAAAATACTTCATAGTTACTTGCTAGAAGAAAGTAACTGCACCCTCACACATATAAACCACAATTTACTTAATACACTAAAACCGTACTTGTATTATTATCGTGTTTATGAAAGGTAGTATACACTCACTTGATCAGAAGATGATCAGACAGCACTACGACTTGCAGAAGTAGTAATCCACAACAGATCTGGAAGATCTCCACAAAAATCGAACTTCTCGCGGGCAGAGCTTCGGCTTGGGAACCGCACTTCTCGGGATCTTCGGGATCTCGGGACTTGCCTCGAGGCTCGAGAATAATACCGGGGCTTCGGGGTATTTCTGGCACACAAAACGATGCAAAACGGGAGAGAGAAGAGAAGAAATTGGCAAAAGACTCGGCTGCCTTCGGATTCCTTTTATAGGAGGCTGGAGCCTTGGAGTATGCGGGGCGTACAGGCGTACGCGGGGCGTACTGGCCTCCGAAATCGTCACTGCATGCGTCATCCGAAGTGTCGACACTCTTCGGAGTACGCGGGGCGTACGTCGGATCGGACTGGTGACTCCCCCTTCGGATAATGCCGGATTTTTCAATTAAAAATAAATACAATTTATTTATCAAACTTCGGAAATTCATATCTTCTTCATACGAACTCCGTTTTCGACGTTCTTTATATCCACGCGAAGGTGAGACTACGCTCTACAACTTTCGTTTAGACTCCGTCGGCTAATTTTGATTTTATTTTTATTATTTATTTTTAATAGGCCGCGACAGAAAAACTTCGTTATAAATTCATAACTTCTTCATTTGACGTCCGTTCTCGCCTAAATTTTTATCGCTTCGATACCAACAACGAGACCTTCGATCCTCGTTTAGAATGCTTCGGCTAAAAACCGCTCGATCTCAAATCGAGTATTTCAGGCTGCATACCGCTAAGTCGAAACTTCGATAAATCATAACTTCCTCATACGAAATCAGATTTGGGCGTTCTATATATATTCGGAAACCTCGTTTCAACTACTACAACATTAACCAAATATATTAAGTTCATTTTACACTTAAATTTTGACGCTTATTTTTATTCTTAATTAATCAGACCAGATAATTAAGCAATTAAGCACAAAACACATAATACTCAAATAATACATTCTTATTATTTCAAAACGGGTTACAAAGGTTAACCTAGAGTATTACATTGCTAAAAATGGCAAGCCCGGAAACACAGGCGTTACACTTTCCGAAATAAGTTTTCGGCTTGGTTAACCATCCATGAACACCCTTAGTCTTAATTGTAAGTCATAAATATCTTTCGTAAATTTATGACAGAGAAAAAATGTATGTCATCTTGATGTATGACATGGCTTTCAATAACAACATTTGTTGTCATCTTTAGGCATTACGATAGGCATTGTCTGTCATTAAAAGTGTTTTTTCTAGAAGTAACAGATGAAGAAGAAGGAGAACCAGTAGAAGAAAGGGATTTTCTTTTATATTTTTTAATTATGAAATATTAAAATAATTAAAAATATAAAAAAATAATTAAGAGTATAATAGAATTTTCAAGGATGGTAGGTACTAAAACCACAAAAAATTTACAAGTTTTGGACAACTAGTACAAGCTAAACATTTTTAGGACCTCATACACACTCGTCAGACGTGTCATTTGCGGTTGGTATTACGAGTTGTATTGTGGAGGAACCGATTAGTTTTCACTTTCAAATAGTAAAACCAAGGTTGTAGAACTCGCTACTCGGTGTCTGCTCGTTCGACTGCCGAGTAGTGAGTACTCGTGATTACTCGGGAAGTACTCGGATTTGGTAATTCATGTAGAAATATTTTTAGAAAAAATATATATGTCAAAATCATAAAGTCCTAATATTTTCATCGATTTGACAAGAAAGTCCTAAACGTTATTTTTTTGACAGTAAAGTCCAAATTACCGGCAGTTTTTGACACTTTTACCCTTTTTCCCCGGTTAGCCGGTAATTAGAACTTTTTTGTCAACAAAATAAAGTTTAGGACTTTCTTGTAAAATCGTCAATTAGGACTTTACTGTCAAAAAAATAAACTTTAGGACTTTTTTGTCAAATCGTTCAAAATATTGGGACTTTAGTGAATATATAATTTTTTTTGTTAGAAATTTAATGGTATGATACTTTTTAAGCATAAGAGTTATTGAAACCTTCTCTAATTAGCTAGATCCTATTGAAATCCTTTACGTTTGCTTCTTGTTAAATCGTTTTTTTAATCTCAACGAACCGACATTGAAAAAAATTGAGATAATCAAGAAAGAAAGAAAGAACCAGGGTTGTGTTAGCTTTTTGCAGTCTCAAAAATGGAGAAATTAGAAACCTAAAAAAACGAAATTGCCCTAGCTTTATTTTTTTCGGTTTCTTATTTCTCCATTTTTGAGACTGTAAAAAACCAACACAACCCTGGTTCTTTCTTTCTTTCTTGATTATCTCAATTTTTTTCAATGTCGGTTTGTTGAGATTAAAAAAACGATTTAACAAGAAGCAAACGTAAAGGATTTCAATAGGATCTAGCTGATTAGAGAATGTTTCAATAACTCTTATGCTTAAAGAGTATCATACCATTAAATTTCTAACAAAAAAATTATATATTCACTAAAGTCCCAATATTTTGAACGATTTGACAAAAAAGTCCTAAAGTTTATTTTTTTGACAGTAAAGTCCTAATTGACGATTTGACAAGAAAGTCCTAAACTTTATTTTGTTGACAAAAAAATCCTAATTACCGGCTAACCGGGGAAAAAGGGTAAAAGTGTCAAAAACTGCCGGTAATTTGGACTTTACTGTCAAAAAAATAAAGTTTAGGACTTTCTTGTCAAATCGATGAAAATATTGGGACTTTACTGTATATATCCCTAAGTTAAAATCATAATTTGATTGAAACATATAACAAAATTAGATACATGTGTGTTAAATACTAAATCATTAAGTGTATTATACATATTAATTTTGAAATTCTTTATTTTTTTTTTCTCTTTTTATGATAATTTTGATCCTTTGACCGAGTAGGTCGAGTTTAACTTTGTTGACCGAGTAGGCCCGAGTTAGAGAGATTTTGATCGAGGAAGGAATCAATGAACTTAACTATGAAAATGGTCATAAAAAAGAAGACCTAGTTGGATTTTCTGATGGTAATCTGGAGGTGACACGGTTAGTGGCAAGAATACAAGTGATATAATTTTTTATTTTAGAAGTAACGTAGTCGCATGAAAATCTCAAAAGACTGTTTTGTCCATGTGTGGAACGTAGTTCATTGCAACCACGACAACGACATGTCAAGCCATTTGGCTTGGGAATCTTGTGAGAGCGCTTACATGATGTCGCATCATACCTATCACTTTTTTATGTCGATTATAAGTCGGGAATTGCCTTCATGAAGAATTTTGTGTTTCATGGTCGAAGTAAACACATTGACATTGAGCATACAATAGTGTGTTAAAAATGGACAAATTTTAGTCAAATATGTTAATTTAAAGAATCAATGAGCTAACACTTTTACCAAAACGTCGACACTTTTGTTTAAAGGGGAGAACGTGATATTCAAACCGGCTTAATAGCTAGGTATGATAGTTAGATAGCATTCGAGATAAAAATGTTGGATATCAATGTTAGATAGCTTCTTTTGATTAAAATAATGCTCAACCCATGTTCTGCAAATCTTGTTGACCTACACACTGAACAATCCTCAATGTGTTCTAAAGATGTCTACATATATTTAAATAATGATAATATGCTTAGGTCTAGTGTACTTTAGCAATTTAATATTATAATTTTTTGGCTATTTAAAAATTGTTTCTTCGAGCTTTGTAGCTATCCACATGTAACCTTTTCTTTCATTTAGAAGAATATTAGTTGTATCCTTGTGTCCAGTTTATTTTTTTGTGTTTCTTGTTAAAGATCATAACTAGCCTAATAGAACAAATATTATCTAGAAGACTTTAGCTTGTTCTAGAATGATCTAGAAGATTCTAGAACATTATGGAAGACTATGGAAGACTCTAGAATATACCGGAAGAGTCTAGAATACTCTAGAATGGCATGGAAGACCATGGAAGGTTATGGATCATTCTAGAAGACACTGGATCAACCTAGACCTCTCCAGAACATGGTAGAATGTTCTAGAAACATATGGAAGCATGTAGAGTATGCTAGATAGTTCTAGAGTTATCTAGTATGTAGTAAGTGTATGCTAGTGTCTAGAACCTTCCTAAGAGGCCTATAAATAGGTATGGAGCTCATTTACTCTAAACCATCCAAGAAAGCCTCAAAGAAAGCAAAGTGTGTAGTAGTTTCACAAAGTGTAAGTTATTCTTAAGTGTCTTAATAAAAGTATTGTTGTTTCCCATATAAAGAGTCGTGTTCAACAATCTGGTATCAGAGCGAGGTTTCTTGATAGTGGGAACGAGTGATTCTCTTTGTATCGTGAGTAGTCTGTGACTCTGCAAGTTTAGTGCTGAAACTAGCTTGTTTGGTATTACCGAGGTACTGCCAACACGATGGGTGATCTCCAAGTTGTCGGAGGAATCAAGAAACTCAACAACAACAACTACAAAACATGGGAAACATGTATGAAGTCCTACTTACAAGGACAAGATCTATGGGAGGTCGTTGCTGGAAGCGAAACTATGCCATCAGAAGAAGATGTTAATGGTGCTTTGCGCAAATGCAAAATCAAAGCAGGCAAAGCAATGTTTGCCTTGAAGACCACAATCGAAGAAGAGATGTTAGAGGATATTCCCGACGAGAACACACCGAAAGAAGCTTGGGACACGTTTGTGACGCTTTTCTCAAAGAAGAATGATATGAGACTACAAATTTTGGAGAACGAGCTACTATCAATCTCACAACGTGACATGACGATTGCTCAATATTTCCATAATGTCAAGTCGATATGTCGGGAGATTATTAAACTAGATCCGCAATCCGTCATTGCAGAAGCTCGAATGAAAGGGATCATCATCCATGGACTGAGGCCAGAATATAAAAGCTTCATTACTGCTCTACAAGGATGACCCGTTCAACCATCACTTGTAGAGTTTGAGAATTTGTTAGCCAGCCAAGAAGCTATGGCTAAACAAATGGGAGGCTTCATGTTGAAGAGTGAAGAAGAAGCACTCTACACAAGTAAAAGTCGGAGGAATTGCAAGCTACCTTCCAAAGAAGGATATAAAAATGCTGACAAAGGGAAGAGTCAGCAAGGAACCTTACAACCTTGGAGATCTCAAAAGACTGACAATAAGAGTTCTGGAGGAAGGAGGTTTGAAGGAAACTGCAAAAATTATGGAAAGTGGGGCCATATGTCCAAGGATTGTTGGTCAAAGAAAAAGTATGTGGAAAGCAATGTTGTAACTTCGAAAAAGGTAATAAAGGATGAATGGGATGCTGAGGCATTATGTGCCATAGAAGAAAATGAGTTGGCACTCATGGCAATGACGAGAGAGCGTGTCAACTATGAGAATGACTGGATCATTGATTCAAGATGCTCCCTTCACATGACTGGCGATCAGAACAAACTACAAGACATGAAGGAATACAAAGGGAGTCGCATGGTACTTACAGCCAACAAGGCATGACTTCCAATTGCTCAGGTTGGAAAAACGACAATCATGCCTGGTAATAAATCCGACATGGTGTCACTACATAATGTCTATCACATGCCAGGTATGAAGAAGAACTTGTTGTCGGTATCGCAACTAACATCGTCAGGCAACTACGTCTTGTTTAGCCCACAAGATGTGAAGGTCTATCGAGATCTTAAAATCTTAGAAAAACCAACAATGGAAGGACGGAGAGTGGAGTCCGTCTATGTACTCTCCGCAGAGTCTGCCTATGTAGACAAGACTCGCAAGAATGAGACAGCAGATCTATGGCATGCACGGCTGGGACATGTTGGTTATCACAATTTAAAGGTAATAATGGAGAAATCCATGCTTAAAGGCTTCCCTCAACTTGAAGTCAAAATGGATGTTGTTTGTGCTGGATGCCAGTACGGTAAAGCGCATCAATTACCATATAAGGAGTCAAATTTTAGAGCAAAGAAGCCACTAGAGTTAATCCACTCGGATGTGTTCGGTCCAGTCAAGCAGACATCAGTTAGCGGGATGCAGTACATGGTGACGTTCATTGATGATTATTCGAGATATGTGTGGGTTTTCTTCATGAAAGAAAAATCTGAAACATTCTCAAAGTTTCTAGAATTCAAGACAACGATCGAAGGAGAAGTGAAAAATCTGAAACATTCTCTGAGGACCACCATAAAAATACTTCCGAGTATTTGGCTGCGTCTGCTACGTATTTGTGCCTAGCCATTTACGTAGCAAGTTTGACAAGAAAGTAGTCAGGTGTATATTTGTTGGATATGACAATCAAAGAAAAGGGTGGAGATGTTGTGATCCAACAAGTGGAAGATGCTACACTTCAAGAGATGTAGTGTTCGATGAAGCATTTTCATGGTGGTCCTCAGAGAAGAAAGTATTACCAGACTCGGAAAATATTGAAGAAATTTTAAAACAAAAGATGGGGGAGCAAACTGCGCATATTTGGTCAAGTGTTGATACACCTGAAGATCCAAGTGACACTGATGTCACTGAGCAAGAAGTAACTCAAACAAGTAACGTTGATGAAAGGGAGACGCTGCCTCCACAATAGGGGTGCAAACGAGCCAAGCTACCCGCGAGCTACTCGGGATCGGATCGTTAAAAGCTCGACTCGAAATCGATTTTAAACAAGCCCGAGCCGAGTTCGAGCTTAATATTAAGCTCGTTTATTAAACGAGCTCGAGCTCGAGCCTATGTCATTAAGCTCGATTAGGCTCGCGAGCCTAAACGAGCCTTTATATAATATAATTTATTATTATTTATATATATTAAAATAAAAATATATTAGAGGAATTATAGATTTAGGGTATTAGTAAACGAGCTCCTTAACGAGCTCGAGCCGAACTTAAGCTTATTTAGGCACGTCAGATAAAAAACGAGTCGAGCCCGAGCCCAAGCTGAGCTTGGATAATTCTTTACGAGCTCGATCTGAGCTCAGTACAAGAAAGCTCAAATCGAGCCGATATCGAGCTCGAGCCTCATATAACTTAAACGAGCCTGAGCTGAGCCTGGCCAGGCTCGGGCTCGGCTCGGCTCGTTTGCACCCCTACTCCACAACTTTGAAGGACGGAAAGAATCCAAAAGCCAAATCCTAAGTATGCTAATTCAGCCATTTTAGAAGACGGTGTTAAAGATCCAGAGACATATGAAGAAGCATCTAAGAAAAAAGTGTGGCAGAAGGCAATGGAAGAAGAAGTTATAGCCTTAGAGCAGAATCAAACTTGGGAACTAGTACCAAGACCATGAGATATAAAACCTATTTCCTGCAAGTGGGTTTATAAAATAAAGCGTCGACCAGATGGATCAATTGAAAGATACAAGGCTCGTTTGGTGGCTCGAGGGTTTTCACAACAATATGGATTGGACTATGATGAAACATTTAGTCCAGTGGCGAAGTTAACTACTATACGGGTGCTGCTAGCTCTTGCAGCTAGTAAAGACTGGAAATTATGGCAGATGGATGTGAAGAATACTTTCTTGCATGGAGAATTAGACCGAGAGATCTACATGAACCAACCAATAGGATTTGAGGATGTAGTTAATCCCAATCATGTGTGCAAGCTGAGAAAAGCTCTTTACGGATTGAAGAAGGCACCAAGAGCCTGGTATGGTAAGATTGTTGAATTTCTTACCTGAAGTGGTTATTCAGTTGCATATGCAGACTCAAGCCTGTTCGTCAAAGAAAAAGAAGGGAAGTTGGCAGTTGTGTTGGTTTATGTGGATGATTTGATCATTACCGGGGATGACGATAGAGAAATCCATCAAACAAGAGAAAATCTATCGGTGTTATTCTAAATGAAAGAGTTGGGGGAGCTTAAAGACTTCTTGGGTCTAGAAGTTGATCGCACAAAGGAAGGATTATTCCTCTGCCAACAAAAGTATACAAGAGATATACTTCAAAAGTTTGGCATGTCGGAGTGTAAGCCAGTATCAACACCAATAGAGCCAAATTCCAAGATATGTGCTCATGAAGGAAAATAGTTGGGCGATGGAACAATGTATCGAGAACTAGTGGGTAGCCTAATCTACCTAACTTTATCTCGGCCTGACATCGCTTATGCAGTTGGAGTTATGAGTCGATACATGCAAAGTCTGAAGAAACCTCATTTGGATGCGGCCCAACGAATATTGAGATATATTAAAGATACAATTGACTATGGTCTCTTGTATAAAAGAGAAGAAGACTGCAAGTTGGTTGGATATTGTGATGCTGACTATGCAGGAGACCATGATATCCGAAGATCAACCACTGGGTATGTGTTCAAGCTCGGTTCGGGACCAATATCATGGTGCAGTAAAAGACAACCAACAATATCATTGTCAACCACGGAAGCGGAGTACAAAGCAGCGGCCATAGCAGCTTAAGAAAGTACATGGTTGATACTCCTAATGGAGGACTTACATCAAAAAGTTGATTATGCAATATCACTTCACTGCGACAACCAATATGCATTTCGGCTGGCAGAAAATCTAGTATTTCATGCTAGAACAAAGCATGTGGAAATGAATTATCACTTTATCAGACGTAAGAAATTGAGATGCGACAGATCAAGACCGATGACCAAATAGCAGACTTGTTCACCAAAGGGATGAGTACTGGAAAATATGAAGGTTTTCGATGTCAGCTTAACATGGTACGAAGAATGAGGGTTAGTGCTGAGGGGAAGTGTTAAAGATCATCACTAGCCCAATAGAACAAATATTATCTAGAAGACTTTAGCTTGTTCTAGAATGCTCTAGAAGATTCTAGAACATTATGGAAGACTATGGAATATACCAGAAGAGTTTAGAATACTCTAGAACGACATGGAAGACCCTGGAAGGTTATGGATCATTCTAGAAGACACTGGAGCAACCTAGACCTCTCCAGTAGAACGTTCTAGAAACATATGGAAGCATGTAGAGTATGTTAGATAGCTCTAGAGTTATCTAGTATGTAGTAAGTGTATGCTAGTATCTAGAACCTTCCTAAGAGGCCTATAAATAGGTATGGAGCTCATTTGCTCCAAACCATTCAAAAAAGCCTCAAAGAAAGCAAAGGGTGTAGTAGTCTCACAAAGTGTAAGTTCTTCTTAAGTGTCTTAATAAAAGTATTATTGTTTCCCATATAAAGAGCCGTGTTCAACAATTCTTACAACTTTATATAACTCATCTAGCTTAAGCACTTACTTTATCTTCAATATTTAGCATATAATTAGTTCCAACATTCTAAATGAAAATCAGCATCCAGCTAACATAGTTAAACTAAACTAACTTCAAGAATTCATCTGTTCATCAAATCTCCTAAATCAGTCATCACCATTGTGTTCAGCAGAAGAACATAGAACTCCATACGTTTTTATGAAGCTTGGGCAATTGAGTGAACCCACCTGCACCACCACCACCGCCACCACCGCCACTATGACTAGATGTGGTGTCCGACATGTCATCAAACTTAACAAATTGCGCCACCTGTCCTGCCGCCAAATGAGCGTAGCAGATCGGAGCAACTGTATATGTAAACATTTTCACATCATTAGATTCTCTTCATGTTTACTTTAAATACATGCAACAAATTCATTATATAATTATCACATCCTATATACATTATTCTTACCTACAGATATAGCAGTTGTACTCCTTTGGTACCTACATAACCCAAAATCCCCAAATCAATCACTAATTTATTAATTTTGACCTAATATTTTAGAAAAATTAAGTTTTCATCAACTTACACATAGGATAACGAATGAACAAGCTCTTGTAACTCATCAGCAGAAAACCCAATCTCATCAAGAAACACATGGTAATGAGTAGGTCGTGTAGTTCCCTAAAAAACCAAATATAATCAACTCAAAAAAATAAATAAATAAATCACAATCGTATCTCTTACAAAACCATTCATAATACTCACAATTGGTCCATTTTGTGCGCATAAGTAGAAGTCGTTGCTCTTTGGATGGCAGACTTTATTATCAACAACTGTTCCTGTAACACAAGAACACAAAAAAGATTCAATTTTTGTTCGTTTTTGTTAATCCAAATCAAAACAATTTCAAAATCGGAAACCTGGAGGAACGTTAGCTTCTGAATTGGCTTGGAAGAATTTTGTGTGATGAGTCTTTTGTGCCACGATAAACAAAAACTTTGGATCCCATTGTTCATCCATGAACTTACACGCTTCAATGATTTGATTAAGCTCGATATTAAGCACTTGATTAAATTGGGATTCACTTACACCATCCCTAAATATAATTATGTTCTGGGGCTTCAGCTGAGGAGTGCTTAAATAGAAGTCAACCAACAGCTCCCTGAAATCATAAAAACATCAAGCTTTATAACGCTAAAGATTCTGGAAGCTTTGAAAACGTTGGAAATGTTTGTGATTAACTAAACCTTATCATTCCTTCATCTTCAAGCTTCGTCCTTCCTTCATTGTCAACCTTTGAAACAGGCTTAAACAAGGCATCAATCATCTCAACTCTTGCTGATTGTGCACGAACAGATGCTCTGTATTGCGAAATTTGAGGCCATTTCCTTGAGCTTACAACCTAAATGTACATATTAAAGAAATCATAATCGTTTTTTTATAAGATTAAGAAAAAAAAAAGAATATTAATTATTACGTACAGCAGCAATTGAAGGAACATCCGCACGTCCAGGTGACCCATGAGAGACATCCATCCCAAAGATCATGGTGGGAGTCCTTGATACCAATGGTATAGCATTTGCAAACTCCATTGACAACAAAGAGTTTATTCCACCCATCTGAAAAAATAAATAAATAAATAAACTGACTCGAGTTTTTTCAGGATATTAAGAAAAGAAAGGAATTGAAGTAGAATCGTGTGTTTGGTTTGAAAATCAGACCTTTGCGTTGACCTTGAGAAGCACGTTTGTGACATACTGGTCGTTGATCCTAGTTGGGGCAATGCATTGTGTGACAATCCCATGGTCAACAAGGCATTTTCGCTTCCATGGACCTATTATATATCCGTTTTTTTAACAAATTAAAATCAGTCTAAATCAAACAAAGTAAACCCTAAAAGATGAAGGAAAAGGGTAAAAAGTAAAAACCATAGATATCTGAATTCTTTCGTTCAGGGAGGATGCATAGAATAAAAGAAGGTGGGCCCCGAAGTCTCTCTTTTATCGCTTCAAACATTTTGTCAACACGAACAGGAGCAGGACTACGTTTGAACTGAGGGTTCTCATCGAGTACACCATGTGGTGGATCAAGTTCCTGTAAATATCATCATCGCCCGTAATTTTTATTTGATTTTTATAAGTTTTAACTTGTGGATATATTACAAATAGATGATTTATGTTGGAGAACTCACGATTCCTTTTGCTTGACAACACATGCGGAGGTTGTTCTTAAGGGCATCCATGTCACATCGTGCAGAAAAGTTGACTACAACCCAATTGGTGATCCTTTTTGGCTCAATAAGTGTCTGAAGACAAACAACTAATCGTTAGATCAAGAGAAAAAGTTTTGAAAAAAATTGTCAAAAAGAATAATTTTGACCTTGTTGTTGAAGTTCCATCGACCGCCACGTGGCACCATGTCCCCACCTCTCCCGAATTTTAACTGTGAAAAAGTCAACACAAACACACGCGACGCGAGTGAGAAAATTATCGTACAACAAATAATAAAAATTTTAAAAAATAAATAAATAAATAAGTACCTTTGGAGGTTCCAAAACTCGACCCTCGACTTGTGTGAAAGTGGTAGTGATTGTAATCCCAGTGGCATTAATAAGAGGATCAGCACCATAGTTACTTTGATTCAGTGCCTGATCAAAATGATAATTCAAAATGTTTTTTTATTACCATTTAATTAATATTTTCTATTTTCATAATTGATATTAAGATATAGAAGCTTACACCAGTCAATGCTTGCATTCGATCACGAGGCTTTTGTCGTGACTTCTCAACAAGTGAAGCTCTTTGTAGATTAGACAAAGCCTTGGTGTATCGTTGTAGGGAAATCAATTCACACAACTATAAAAAAAAAAGGATTTAGATTGGATTTTGGTGATTAATATTGTTAACAAAATCTACAAATATTTATATATATTATTACCTCAAGTGGGATATAAACTGGCCTCTTAGGTTTGCCAACATCAAGACATGGATAATCAGCAGAGTATTCAAGGCGTCTTCCGTGATGATCAGCGTAGTATTGTAACACCGTTATGTCAATTGTCTCAGTTGGGCTATTTCCATCTCTTTGATTCTTTTGTTTCATTGAAAACCTACAAAATTAATCATTATTAGATTTCAAAAAATGAAAGCATTAATTATATGAAATGAACGAATAGAACCTACGTTTGTTCTCTGCATGTTTTCTCGCTCAACCCAATAATTTTGTACTCACGATTAGAGGGGAAGGTCTTGACACGCAAATTCTTGAGCATTCTTTTTGCCTAATCACCAAAAAAAGAATCAAGATTAGAGGATATATAAAATCAATAAAAGCTATTAATACATTTTAAAAACAAATTAATCAAACTTGTTACCTTCACCCAATCAATCTCCCTAATGTTACGAACATTTTGGTTCTCACAAAGAAAGTCCACAACTTTCCCTGGCTTCACAATCATTGTAGTCGATACATCTACAAAAGATTAATCAAATCAATGTTGATTGATAATCAGTCATAGCATTACAATTTTTAAAATTAGACAAAAAAAAAAAAAAACGAAATGTTTGGTGTTTTTTTACCCATGTTCAAACTCAAACCAGATTGAGTGGCACGAAAACTAGAATGAAAACCCCTACACCCCACAACACCACCTCCAATTCCTATAAAGTTTCGTGAGTCATTCTGGAAGTAACACTGTTTAACCAGAAGACAACCTCTGTATAGACATAACCAAAAAACAATCCATGATTAATGTTATTGAATATATCATAAATAGAATTTCTTGTTTTCATATGTATATGACTTACTGTTTCGCAGCGTGTTGTCTAAGAAGAACATCTAAAACCCTAACAGCTTCATGGAATTGCTCTGAATCATGACCTTGAAGCGCATTAACAATGGCTTGAATTGGGATCTTTGTAGCATAACTTATAGTCACCTTAAATTGCTTTGACTGAGGCACACGCCTCGATCTCTTTGTTTCTCCATCACTTGGGCTTCCACCTCGGATAGTTCTATACAAACAATTCCACGTGTTTGTTAATTGTTAGCAAACAAGATTCTTAAAACGAAAGTGAAAAGTCAAACATTATTTATTTATTACCTATTTGATGCAGCATTCTCCAAAACAACATTGAACTCGAGCTTAGTTCTAGGTAAAGAACCAACGGTAAAAAGAGTCTTTTCACCATCATACGCAAATCCTTTCCCGCCCATTTCAGATTCGTAGGTTTTATGAACCATATCTAGTATTTTTCTTCCGATCCCTTTTGCCTCGACTGGATTTCCATCTTCATAAAATAACGCAACCTGAATAAGAGATATTTGTGATTTATAAGGTAATAAACATTAATACATCATACATATGTTACGATATATGGTAGAATATAAATAGTAGAAAACAGTTGAAGAGATACATACACTATATTGATAAAAGTGGTCGTTAGTCCTGCTTAGTTTCACGTTGAAATGGTTGGTCAACAGAGGGATCCTTTGACCTTTAGTGCCCAATTCACGCCTGGCCATTGGACGGCGGTTTGACTCGTTGACTTTCGCCGGAACAAAATTTGGTGGAATAGGCGGAGGCGGTGGTAATTCGTGCTTCATTTAATTTCGATATATTTCTTTACAGAGACTGGTAAGAATAAGAATTGAATTTACACTTGAAGGTAAAGATAGTTAAACCTAAAATAATTCCATAACCTAAAAAACCAACCAATTATTTTTAAAAAATATGTTCAAAGTGACAAAATACACACCCATGTGATTTCATCTTTATTTTTTTTTTCCAGAAAAGAAACCCTGTTATATTGTTTGAACAGAAAGTGAAATTCAACAAAAAAAGTAAATAGTCTATATATTCATAGGAAAACAGTGGAGCACGTAAGATCTTTAGCTATACCCAGAATAGAAAGTAAATCATTATATACGTATAATGTATAAATTATATACGATCACACAAACAAATACAGTAATACACACTTCGCATTCTTATAAAAAGAAAACCAAGAATCCAATCAATAAAATCATCATACACAGTTCAATAAATTATAAAAAAAAGAATGGTTTCTACATGTAATGCAGAAAAAAGAGCAAAAACATCGAATATACGTATGCATATAAATAAACATTAAACACACAGATTCGATAATCCTATTAATAGAATAATACATGTTCGATAAAAAAAACATGGAACGTATAGGTAAATATAAACACAAAACCCACACAAAAAGAGCAAATCATACTATCATACAAAAAAAACACACACACACACACAATGTAATGCATGTATATAATAATACTCCAATACGTATATGCTTTTGTATACACATAGCTAGACAAAGAATGAAGAAAAGCTTCTTTACCTAGCTTAGAGCGAATCGATATCCGGCTGTATAACGAAGGAGAATATAACGAGATAAATACAATGGAGAGCAAAACCTTATAAAAAGGGTTGTTAATCGATATTCATCAGGGAAACGGAAGGTTTTGTTCTTCGAAAAGGAAGGTGAAGATGAGAGAGAAACTATTACTGCTGCTACGAGGGTAAAAATCGTGTTGGCGCTACAACATATATTCTTCCACGAATCTCCTTTTTCTTACTTGAATTGTAAATTACTTTGTTACCCTCAATTTTATTTACTCTTAGCAATGAGCGTTGGGCTCTTTTGTCTTTTCATTTAGTAATTGTTGACGATTCCGTGTAATCATTCCTATTGAAATCATGAAATCTATATATTTAAATTTTATTTTTTTATTTTGTGTAGATAATCTTTATAGATTGTGACATTCAATTCTTTTAGCTAAATTTTATAATATCGAGGATCTGCTCTTAAAAGTTTTTTATATGGAGTTATCAAAATTTTACACGACTTGGGACCTAATATTTCTCTTTATGATATTTATCAATGCTGTATTTTCAATAAAACAAAGGCAACATATTTTTCAATGATGTTTTTATATAATTTAACATAACTATTTATTGTGCCTGATCCGCTAAATGGGGATTTAATGCAACTTTACATAAATTTCTATAATTAAAAATTTATTTGGGTTATTTTATTGTAAATATTGAATTTGACGAAAATATAAAATTTACCTTAAAGTTTATATTTCATACTTTAATTAAAATAGCTATAAGTTTTAATGTGGAATTACTTGCATATATTATAAAATGTGATAGAACATCAAATTTAAAAGTTATCTTTAATATAAAGCAAAGAAAACTAAAATTATAATCCAATCTTGATTTGGTTTAAGGTGCAATTGCAAATATGTGGTTTTGGTTTTAATTTTATTGAATCTCGAGTCAAAACAACCATTGGTTTGGCGTGAGGTTGGTTTGAAATTTCACGTGGAAATATATATCTAGTATATCTAGGGTTATAAAATTACATCCTTGCCATATTTGGAACTTCTAAAAACATATCATTTAACATTTGTTAAATGTCCGCTTAGATTAAAAAAAACACACGATAAAGTATCTAATAACTCAATCTCATTCAAAACTCGTTTTCATATTTGGTAGATACTAGGGTTTGTTGAGATACCAATTGTCATTTTAATATGAAACTAAAAAATTATAAATAATGTCTAAGTTGCAAAAAATTCAACTTGACATGATCCATAAGGATTGATGGAATCATTCCCGTCGAACTTGTTGAAGTCGGTGTAGCAGTCGAACCCAAGGTGGAGGGAGTCGTGATCTTGCTGGTCCCGCCCAAGTCGGATCCCTCCCAACCCGTCTCCCCCATTTTTCTTCTTTGCTTCCAACCTCCAACGGTTTCTTGAACCCCCCAACACTCCTCTCTTTCTCTTTTGCTCTCCTCCCGCCGATCCCTCTCCTCCTCCTCCCTTGTCAAACCCGCCCAACTACTCCCTCCATCTTCACCCCGATATGATTATGTCCCCACTAAGGATCACTTCAGGTTTTAGGCACAAAAACAGAGAGTTTGAATTTGAAAAAGCATATTGATGACTAATTTTCATAAAAGATATCCAAATATTTAAAATATGAGTACATTTACTCGTTTATTCAGAATTTGCATAGACAATAAACTTTATGTATTCTATAATTGAAAATGATTTCGTAAAAGATATCCAAATATTTAAAAGCTATCACGAACAACTTGGGTTGCCAGTTTTACCAAGGCAACTTGGATGGTCAATAGGGGTGAACATAAAAATCATCAAATCGGACAATACCAAATTAACTGATATAAGAAATACATTTCGTACGAAAAATAGTGATGCAATTTTTTATTTGCTTAATTCCTTTAATCAAATGCAGTTGGTTCAGTTCACTTTTATTGTAAAAACGTCTCATACACAACCAAATCTTGATTCAATTTCATTTTTTAATGTAAAACTGTCTTATAAATAACCAAATCGAACCACTATATAGAATGACTATATAAAAAAAATTTAAAAATTATATCTAAGAGGTAATTATACTAATTAAATAAGGAATTCAAATTGAAGAGAATATCTGATGCTAAAAAGATAAATATTTCCACTATAAATTTTAACAACAATGAACTTTCACTCTTTTTTTTAATTGCGACATACTTAGTGATTTACATTACTTATACTAATATTCTTTTTGTTTTTTACTTTTAATTGCAATGCGTTTTTTATGTTTATCTCACTTTGGACTATTATGATAACTAATATTAATTGATAACCAAAACCATTACCAATCCAAAATGATAACCAATGGCTACCAAAATGCATTTGTTATTATATCTTGTATTCTATGTATTGTACTGTGCCCACCTTGTATTAAGCTCATATGTATTTGATGTATATATCGCCTTTATATTTTACAATGTAAGGTAATGATAATGATTTGATTTTCATTCCATAATATGGTATCAGAGATTCTATCCTAAAATCTCTCCATTCTTTCTTCTCTTCTTTCATTGTCGACGACTCCTTCCCAAAACCCTAATTTTTTTTCTCTTCTCCTTCATCTACGACTCCATGTCAGGCCCTACAACACCACCAAATAAATTGTTTTGTGTCACAAACATCAAATCTCATATTCTGCTCATACTCGATCTATTGATTCCATATATCATTCTCCCACACCACAACCCACTTATGCAAACTAGAAGAAAGTGGACTCAGTTGTGAAAGGGTGGATTTATACCACTCTCTCACACAATCTTCTCAATATGATCATAAAAAAGACGTTCTTGATCGTCACGTTTTCTTCACTATCAAACTTCTTTTTTGCGACAACAAAGACACGAGGGCCATCCAACTTGACACCAAACTACGCAACATTTCTATTGTGACCTTAGTGTTAAGGATTATTGCACAAAGATCAAGTCTATTGTCAATCTTTTTGAGAATCTCGACCCTTAAGAAAAGGTTCCCGATAAAAAAACCTTGTCATTTATGCCATTAATGGCCTTTCTTCTTGATTTGATTATGTTTCTAGTATCATCCACTATTGTCTGATGTTTCAATCATTTGAAGAGACCTGCTCCATTTTTTTTTATCAAAGGAACAACGAATTCAACTTCATATGGCTGCTCTTCTGCCGGTTCATGGTGACCACCCCTCATCACCATCCATCCTCCATACCACTTCTGACAACAACCATTTTCAGGAGCGTCGCCATAACAGTCATCCTTCATAAAATCGACATCGAAAATAGGGAACAACAACAATGGTCCAACAACAACAAAACCCGCATTAGCGCCCTTGGAGCTCACCTCGAAACCTATTAACTATCAACAATGGATTGTTTAATATCGACAACCCACTCTTGGTATTTTCTCCCCATCTCCACAACAGGCTCCCTTCTCTGCTGCACAAGCCCATGTCACGACTCCTGTTGCCTCATCACTCCAACCTAACTCAACCTCAATTACGCCTCTTTGGGCTTGGTTTAGTACCAAACAATATCCCACATCCCATTCCTCAAATGTTTAACTCGATGTCACTTCAAGAGTCAACCGAATGGGTCTTGGATATGGGCACAACGGATCATGTGTATGCAAATCAAGGTATACACCATTCTTTTATTGATAAGAATGTATGTCATAATATCCTAGCTGGAAACGGGACCAAGATACTTGTGCTGGATTACTGTTGGATTAGTATCTAAGCCCGTAACTATATTTGGTATGTACTTGACCCAGTTGTGCATGGTCCTTTTGGGTTGCCTTCACCAAAGCAACTTGACAAGGTTATTTAAGAACGTGAGAGAAGATATTATGGTTTATTAATATATTATAAGAATAATGTATTAAAGGACAAATCATATTATTTGATTAATATTAGTCATAAATTATTAGGAATTAATTTGGTGACTAAAAGAGATTAATTGAATAAAGGGGCATAAACTGTCAAATGTATGATAGTTGAGTTTTGGGCTGGGAAACCTAATGCACTAAGGGGGAACGAAATTATGAGGGGGATCAATCATATTTTCGTCCAAAGGCCCTAATCTAGAAGGTTCCATGGGTTGCTTGGTGACTAAGTTGTCCATTAGGGTTTAGACTGAAACCCTAGCAGCCTACACTATAAATAAAGGCCCTTGGATGCAATTTTCGGATGCTTGACTCCAAGAGAAACCCTAGGGCCGATTTTTAGTGTTCTTCCTCCTCTCTCATAATATCCTTCTTGCTTGTGGTGTTTGTGAACCATTAGAGGAGTTACAATTATGACTCTAAGCTCAAGATCAAGAAGATTCAAAGGATTCCAAGCAAATTGAAAGAGGTAAACACTTAGATCTGTTCTTATAATGTTAATTTTGAATTATACATGCTAGATCTAGGGTTGCAAGTCTTGCGATTAATTATATGTACAATAGAGAAGCCTAGATCCAAGCTTTAGGGTTTTGCATGAGCACATAGGATGTTCTTTTGCTTAAAAACCATCAGTGGTATCAGAGCTTTGATTGGTTTCTGTTGTATGTGATGTAATTGTCGTGTTTCTGCTAAAAAATCATTTTTTGGCCTCTGCCCGACTCAACTCGGCGAGTCAGTATATGGACTCGGTGAGTTGGCCCAACTCGGCGAGTCTGAGAGTCAGACAGAGGATATTTCGGGATTTTCTTGCTGTTTTGCTATAGGATAAATGCCAAAATCGTTTTTTGATGATAAAATCCGAATTTTATTGTATGCAAGTGATTATCCTTACCAAAACAAAAGATAATTTCAAATCTTTTGAATAATAGTTTCTTTATATGATAAATATGGATTATTTAAATTATTTGGTAATTATCTTGTGTCTAAAATTAGAGTAGGTCAAATATAGATAATCATAAAATTAATTGTTTAATTTATATTATTTGTTATTTGATCCCTTGTGTTTTGAAAAGTTCAAAACTTGTCCTCAAGTTTTGAAATTTAAATTTTATGATTAAAAGTTTAATTTTGAATAATTTAAATTTCAAACCCATAGAATTTTACAAGCTTAAAATTCAAACCTATACTATTATGTTATTACAAGATTAATTAATATATATGTATAACTTAAAGTGCTAGTCTTACCGTTAGTATGCCTCATTCACGAAACCGATCTATAAGGGGGGTATAAGGTTATGGCTATAAAATGGCCGTTTAATGGGTATCCACTCTTAACCACCGCTTTCCAGGGACGGTTTTAAGGGGTTCCCGGTGTGGCACCGGCAACCCCTAAATTTTCTGGCTGCAGTGTAAAAAATTTCGAATTTTCGATTTTTTTAAACTATTTTCATGTATCGGTAACACCTATTCATCCCGGCAACACCTACTATGTATTCCTGCGTCCGTCTCTACCGCTTCCTTGATTGGTGGAGGGTCGTTAGCCGAACGGGTAGGATAGGGCAATCCTCTCCTCATTAAAATTATAATGGATGATACAAAGTAACTACAATGTTTTTACAAATTCCCAATCTTAGTTACTTTAGAGTAAAATGTGAAAATGATGCTACTCCATGGAATTACACTTTGTACCCTTTTCAAACGTTAGTGGAGCGTGTGTGGTTAACCGAAACACTAATTTGGGTTTGACTTTGGTAGCAAAGGGTGGCTCGATGTTTGTCATAGATCAATGGAGCGTGTGTGGTTTATCGACACATTGATTAGGTGATAGAGACATTAAGTGCACCATGTTGATTCGCATGGTTATTCACACCTTGTTTGTGATCCTCGGTATCCCAGTCACAAACTTGAAGGGCATATCGAGATTTAAACATACCATTGAAAAGTTCAATGAATCTCAAAAGAATCTAGGAGTTTTCAAATACATTTAAAACTTAATCTTTTTTTTCGTTTTTCGTGGTGAAAGTTAGTGAATCGTCATTCACTTACATTCAAATTATTTACTTTTAGAGTACGACATCCCTTTCTAAGTTGTAAATAATGTTGTTGGATCCTAGCCCTGATTTCTCATTTGGGTGTTTAATTGGGGATTCATTTCTAATAAAACTTTGTTCCTTTCTTTTTCAGATGTCCGCTAACAACAACAACAACGCTTCTGGGTCATTCTCGCTGATGAACCTATGTCAAAAGGTGAAATTTGATGGGTCAAATTTTAACGAGTGGATGAGGTACATTCGCATGATCACTCGCTACGAGGACAAAGAATATGTCCTCGATGAGAAGCTTGAAAAGATCATCCCAGATGTTGCTACTCCTGAAGAATTGTCCGCCTTTGAGGCCCACGAGCGTGATGCTACGAAAGTTCATTGCATCATGCTGGCTACCATGAACCTCGAACTCCAAAAGTCCTATGAGGACATGTATCCATATGAAATGCATCGAGATTTGCTGGACATGTACCACCTAAGCGCAAGGCAAGAGCGCTATGAGATCATTACTAACATGATCACCGCTAAGATGGGAGTGGAGAATCCCTAACCTCTCATTTGCAGAAAATGTATAGGTATGTTGATCGTCTTCTCAAACTTAATGTTAAGTTTGATGAGGATTTGGCTATCGACATCATCCTCCACTCCTTTCCTTCCTGCTACAACCAGTTCAGAATGACCTACCACATGAATAAGGAAGATGTATCATTGAGTAAGCTCCAAGGACTATTGAGGACTGCTGAGAGCAACCTTAAAGACAAATCTGTTGCACCATCCCCTGCTGTGGCTGCTCCTATGTTGGCAATTCGCCAAGGAAAGGGAAAGAAGAGGAAGGCTCCTTCAAAGAGCCCCCAAAAGGGAAAGTCCCGTGATGGTTCATCCTCTAGTGGGAACAAAACAGGTCCTGCTAAACCCTCCTCTGACCCTAAGGAAGCAGAGTGCTTTTATTGCCACGAGAAGGGCCACTGGAAATGTAGTTGCCCTAAATATCTGCAGGACATTAAGGATGGGAAGATAAAGCCCAACTTTGCAGGTATGTATTATATTAAATTTAACAACTCATCACTTGCTATGTCATGGGTTCTTGATACAGGATGTGGTTACCACATTTGTTCTGATTTGCAGGGCCTAAGAAGAAGTAGGGAGGTGGAACATAGGAAGATAAACTTGATTATGGGAAACATAAGATCGTCGTCTGTGACCAGAGTCGGAGTTTATTATTTAGTGTTGAGTAATGGGTTAGGGTTAGATTTAAATAATTGTTGCTATTCGCCAGATATGACAAGAAACATCATTTCATTTCATGGATTGTTTAGACAAGGTTTCAGATATTCGTTTGATAATAGTAATGGTTCTATTAATTTTTATTTGAATGGTGTCTTTTATTTCAATGCATTACCTTGTAATGGGATTTATGAATCTGTGTTGGTTGTAGACAATTTAGGAAATGATGTGTTGAATATTGATTCGTCTAATAGTCTAGACAAAGCATGCTAGTGGCATTGTCGCCTTGGCCATGTCAACAAGAAACGCATAGCCCAACTTTTAAAGGATGGAGTGTTGGAGTCATTCGACCTTAGGGACGATGACTTGTGTGGGTCTTGTTTACTTGGGAAGATGACCAAGTTACCCTTTACTGGCACTTGTGAAAGGGGTGAGGGTCTATTGGATCTCATACACACCGATGTATGTGGGCCCTTTAGATCCACCACAAGGGATGCTTGCCGCTTCTACGTGACTTTTACGGATGATTATAGCAGATATGGATATATCTACTTAATCAAGCAAAAGTCATAAACCTTTGAAAAGTTCAAAGAGTTTAAGAATGAAGTGGAGAATCAGCTGGGCAGGAAAATCAAGATGTTTCGGTCAGACCGAGGAGGAGAGTACCTAAGTCTTGAGTTTCGTGACTATCTAAAGGAATGCAGAATTGTTTCGCAATTGACGCCTCCGAGAACGCCACAATTGAATGGTGTGGCTGAGAGACGTAATCGAACCTTGTTGGACATGGTTCGTTCTATGATGAGTCGGGCTTCGTTACCAATAGCTTTCTGGGGGTATGCCTTAGAGACTGCCGCCCATATCCTTAACCTAGTTCCCACCAAGAAGGTTGCCAAAACACCTCACGATATGTGGACAGGGAAAGCTCCCTCGTTGGCACATATCAAGGTTTGGGGTTGTGAGGCTTTCATAAGACGAGATACTCATGACAAGCTTGAACCTCGTAGTGAGAAGTGTTATTTCATCGGCTATCCACAGAAGTCTTTTGGCTATATCTTTTACAGAGCGAGTGACAATGTTGCTTTCGTTG